>NC_134486.1:201774078-201784078 GCF_040206685.1 Ascaphus truei | reverse complement strand
ATCCCCTGTATCTCCCTGCCTTGAGTGTAATCTGTGTAAAGCCCCCTCCCCCCTAATGTTTCTGTTAAATCTCCCTGCCTTGAGTGTAATCTGTTTAAAGCCCCCTCCCCCCTAATGTTTCTGTTAAATCTCCCTGCCTTGAGTGTAATCTGTATAAAGCCCCCTCCCCCTAATGTGTCTGTTAAATCTCCCTGCCTGTGTTGCTGTGAGTGCAGTTTATGTAAATGTGGGGATGGGGAGTGGGTTATAACCCCACCTCCTTGACTGTGATCTGTGTAAAGCCCCCTCCCCCTAATGTGTCTGTTAAATCTCCCTGCCTGTGTTGCTGTGAGTGCAGTTTATGTAAATGTGGGGAGGGGGGGTACCCGATGTGCATACTGTGAGGTCTAACCACCCTCACCCACTACCCACATACCGTTACCCCACCCATCCTGGCCATGGCCCCTCCGCTTCTGCAAAACAGACACAAAAATTAAAACATCCAAAGTAATGTTCCCTAACCCCTTAATCACCATAGCGGTTATTAACCGCTACAGTCATTAAGGGGTTAACCAACCCTCACCCACCACTCGGGACGCCTACATACCCTCCCACACTAACCACTCACCCCGTGAGGCCTAACCCCCCTCACCCACTACCCACAAGGGAGGCCTACCCACATACCGTTGGGGAACCCCCCCACCCCCAGTACCCACAATAAAAACAATAGTGACCCACAATAAACATCATTATATTTATTAAATACATTACCCACCCCCTGTGCCCCCCCATAAATACAAGATTTATCCTTTTACAAAGAGGGTTCATAACGCAACCCCACGCGAGTCCCCGGTGGGCTGGCGGGGCACCTGACAGACCTACAGGGTACCAACAGCCCTTTTCAAACAGGTTCTGGAGGCCTGCTGGTGGGTCCCGCCAGCACCATGGCCCCCAGGTGGTCTCCTTGGGTGACGTCATTGAAAGCTTGTCACATGATACTAGAGCCAATCAGAGCATGGGAATTCCATCCCTACTCTGATTGGCTGTAGTACGTCACATCCTTTCTCCCCCCAAGCCTCTGTCACATGGTATACTAGAGCCAATCAGAGTAGGGATGGAGTTCCCACGCTCTGATTGGCTACCATACCATGTGAGGTCGGACATGTTTCTTTTAATGACGTTATCTTAAAGGCAATTGAAGCAAAGCCATTCTGATTGGCTGTGCTTTCATTGCCTTTAAGTGACGTCATCATTTTTATTTTTATCGACCAAAACACATGGTTTTCACGGCCCAATCAGGGCCATGGGAACCATATGACGAAAATGGGACGTCATAGGCCGTTAAAAGCCTATGTCGTCTTATTTTGAAGCCAGACGCTGAGGAGGAAGGACCTCCGGAGAAGAAAGAAGACCAGGGCGTGGCCGAAGATGGAAAGAAGACCCCGCCCGGAAGAAGATAGAAGAAAGAAGAATACAGATGAAGATGAAGATGGATTACAAATAGAAGACCCATGGATTGATTTGGATTTTTAGTGTAATGTTTATTTTTTTGTATGGTTTTTTATTTTATGGGTTCCTGTGCCTGGTGGATTGGTTCGTGAGTAAGGTGCGCAACGGGAGTCGGTGGGGCCAAGTAATGGTAAGTGAACTAAAGAAATGTATTTTATTTAACTTGTTAATTTTTTTAAAAGCTTTTTTAACATGTGTATTTTTTTTGTGGTATATCATTTCTTGCAACTGTATGTATGTATGTATATATGTCTAGAGAGATATATACATACAGGGTAAGAAATGATGTTGTTTTAAAAGCTTTCTTTCATGTGTTTTAAAATAATTTGTCTATTCTGCTATGCTTTATTGTGTGTTTAAAGAATTTTAAAATTAGAAAGATGTAATTGTTGATATTGTGTGCTTGTGTTCAGGGTTAGCATTGGTTTTAAAGTTTGTATTCTGGTTGGAACTTATATTTTTTCACATGCTGAATTGTTCTGCTCGAGGCGTGAATTAGTTAATTGTTTCATTGTTCGGGATGGACTGTCAATTATTTAGTGATGTAAATAATGATTGATAATTAATTTTTGTTTACTTGATTGGTTAAAATAGTTGACTTGTTTGGAGGTACTGTATTGTATTTGTATTTAGCTTGCAATGATATTGTTCACATTCATTTGCAGAATGTATATGGTGCATAGATTTTATGCATCATTTATACAATGTAAATGCAATGTATTGATTGGAATGTGAGGTTTTTCATTGGCATTTGATGATTTAGATTGTAAGATCAGTTAGGATTATTAAAGGAAATTTAATGTAATGTAGTGTGTCTGTATGGAGAAGTGTTATTTGTAGGACAGTATGGTTTTGATAACCCTTCTACATGTATTTGTATATTGGTTCATCATGTGTGTGTATGTACTGTATATATATATATATATATATATATATATATATATATATATATATATATATATATATATATATATATATATATATATATATCTCTCTGTATATATATATATATATATATATATATATATATATATATATATATATATACTGTATATATAGTTGCATAATGAAGCCACTGTACAAATTCATGGGTGAAGGGTGGGTATCGGGCCAGTGTGGCTTAACCCCTTAATTACCTTTGCGGTTATTATCCGATAAGGTGTTTAAGGGGTTAATTGATATCTGAATGTAATTGCAATGTATTGACTTTGTTTTGGCAATGTATTTTGTGGACAAGACAAGGATGTTGCTGGCGATGGACACTTCGTATTGATGAGGTCAGTAGTACTTTATTTATTTGAATATGCTAGTTAATGTTTTTAATAATGGGCAATTAATCTATTATACATATCTGGATAATAGTTATTTTGCACATTATTTTACTGTAGGTGTTGGGGGGGGGGGTGTATGTATTGAATGTATAGGCCAGGTTTATTTTTTTTTACATTCAGGGTTTGTTCCGTGGTTCCGCGTGAGACCTCTGGAGACCACCTGTGGTTTCCTCGGGTATCTCACGGGTACCAGGCTGGTGGTTCCACGGGTGACACATGCGGGGATTAAGCGGTGGCCTCACATCTGTGGGGGCACCGCAGACCCGTAGTCTGCAGGGATGAAGCTGTGTGGTCCCACTTCTGTGGGGGCACCGCCGACCTGTAGGTGCGGGGATGAAGATGTATGGTCCCACTTCTGTGGGGGCACCGCGGACCCGTAGTGAGCACCCGTGAGTTCCCCAGACCGCCGTGGGAACCACCCGAGGCCCCGCAGACACCTGTGGGTCTGACCCGGGGCTCCCAGACATCCTTGGGCCTACCGTGGGGACCCAATTGTAGCCCATGGTGACCCAAGGAGACCACCTGGGGCCCATGGTGCTGGCGGGGGACCCACCAGCAGGCCTCCAGAACCTGTTTGAAAAGGGCTGCTGGTACCCTGTAGGTCTGTCAGGTGCCCTGCCAGCCCACCGGGGACTCACGTGGGGCTGCGTTATGAACCCTCTTTGTAAAAGGATAAATCTTGTATTTATGGGGGGCACAGGGGGTGAGTAATGTATTTAATAAATATAATGATGTTTATTGTGGGTCACTATTGTTTTTATTGTGGGTACTGGGGGTGGGGGGGTTCCCCAACGGTATGTGGGTAGGCCTCCCTTGTGGGTAGTGGGTGAGGGGGGGTAGGCCTCACGGGGTGAGGGATTAGTGTGGGAGGGTATGTAGGCGTCCCGAGTGGTGGGTGAGGGTGGGTTAACCTCTTAATTACTGTAGCGGTTAATAACCGCTATGGTGATTAAGGGGTTAGGGGACATTACTTTGGATGTTTTAATTTTTGTGTCTGTTTTGCAGAAGCGGAGGGGCCATGGCCAGGATGGGGGGGGGGGTAACGGTATGTGGGTAGTGGGTGAGGGTGGTTAGACCTCACAGTATGCACATCGGGTCCCCCCCCCCTCCCCACATTTACATAAACTGCACTCACAGCAACACAGGCAGGGAGATTTAACTGACACATTAGGGGAAGGGGGCTTTACACAGATCACAGTCAAGGAGGTGGGGTTATAACCCACCCCCCCTCCCCACATTTACATAAACTGCACTCACAGCAACACAGGCAGGGAGATTTAACAGACACATTAGGGGGAGGGGGCTTTATACAGATTACACTCAAGGCAGGGAGATTTAACAGAAACATTAGGGGGGAGGGGGCTTTAAACAGATTACACTCAAGGCAGGGAGATTTAACAGAAACATTAGGGGGGAGGGGGCATTACACAGATTACACTCAAGGCAGGGAGATACAGGGGATGTACTGTACTGTATGTTGTTTATTGCAATGCTTCAATGTGTGTACAGTATAATGTTTTTTACAATTAGATAGATGTAATCCTTGGTATTGTAAGGGTTAGCCTTGGTTTTAAATTTTGTTTTCTGGTTGGTACTTATATATTGATTTTTGTTTACTTCATTGGTTAAAATAGTTGACTTGTTTGGAGTACAGTATTTGTATTTAGCTTGCAATGATATTGTTCACATTCATTTGCAGAATCTATATGGTGCATAGATTTTATGCATCATAAATACAATGTAAATGCAATGTATTGATTGGAATGTGAGGTTTTTCATTGGCATTTGATGATTTAGATTGTAAGATCAGTTAGGATTATTAAAGGAAATTCATTGTAATGTAGTGTGTCTGTATGGAGAAGTGTTATTTGTAGTACAGTATGGTTTTGATAACCCTTCTACATTTATTTATATATTGGTTCATCATGTTTGTGTGTATATATATATATATATATATTGCAAGAGAGAAAAAGAGCCCTGAACAAAAAGCACTCTAGTTTGCCTGGCAGTACAAAATCACAAAATTTTATTAAGGGTTGTCACAGAACAAAAATTTAAAATACAAAGCACAGAAAATTAAAATAAAGGCATGGATCCCCTGTGTATAGCAAAACTTGTTATATCCTCCAACCAGAGGATCCCACTTGGGACAGTACAAAAGCCTGAATGAACAGGATAAATGCTCTACAGTACCTGACAAGGTGGAAACAGTAAAGCAAACAGCAGACAAAAAACGGAGGCTGAGCTACGTGGTTAATACAAAAAAACAGCAGTGCACTTCTATCTCCCTTAGGTCTGGGATAAATACAAAGTAATGCAATGTCAATTGGACTCAATGTAAAACACACATAATGCAGTCAGAAAGGCACACCTTAGCCTGCAGCAGCAAATAAGCAATACGTCACCTTAAGTCAGGTACACAGCAGTATCTGGGGAGGGAACAAGGAGCAAAAGCTCATAGCATGTAAACATGTCCCGAGAGGGGGACAAAACAGGGGATCCTGCCTACTAGACCTGCTCTTTACGCGTTTTCGGCCTGAGCCTTCTACTACTGTATATATATATATATATATATATATATATATAAATATAATATATATATTTTTTGGGTGGGCGAGTAGATTTTTGGGTGATTTGTCGAACACTGTATATATATATATATATAACAACAATCCCTATAAATATATATATATATATATATATATATATATATATATATATATATTTATAGGGATTGTTGTTATATATATATATATATACAGTGTTCGACAAATCACCCAAAAATCTACTCGCTCACCCAAAAAATCTACTCGCCCATAGCCACGCCCCTAGCCACGCCCCTAGCTCCGCCCCTAGCTCCGCCCCATTGCAAATTTAATAAATTCTTAGTAAGAACTAAAAAGATTAGTTTTTGACATACGTTTATTTTATTTATACAGAAACAGAAAGAAGTGGAATTATTTTTGTACAGTCAACATAAATTAAGTTGCGCATGGCCGTTCACATGACGCTTTTTGCTTGAAAAATACCAGTTATCAATGGCACAGTCTGGTTGGAACAAATCAATTGGTGGTCCATTAATTGATATTGTCAAGAGATCATCTAAACTTGAAGTCTGTAGTTGGGATCTTTTTTTGGATTTAATTGAATTCATGACGCTGAAACCCCTTTCGCATGATGCTGTTGATGTGTAAAACATACTGGACACCTAACAAGCTCCTATTGAACCCCCAAAATGACCACAACATATATATAAGCATATGAGTGTCACATAGGAGTGCTACTGAGCATGGCAATATATATTTTAAAACCAGAGACAGAACATAAAACACAGACAAAGCTCAGTTTTTAGCACATCCAGTGAGACTCATACACGGTACAGTGCCTAAATATATATGTATAAATATCTAATAAGTAAAATGGTCTTTTAGTTTGACATTTTTGGCCAAAATTGTTGTAAGCCCCTGAGCCAACGCCAAGGCAGACCACATATCAGGGGTCCCTAACGCTAATATAAATTCTTAATTACCTGTGTAATAACAGGACAAAAATGTCAAACTAAAAGACCATTTTACTTATTAGATATTTATACATATATATTTAGGCACTGTACCGTGTATGAGTCTCACTGGATGTGCTAAAAACTGAGCTTTGTCTGTGTTTTATGTTCTGTCTCTGGTTTTAAAATATATATTGCCATGCTCAGTAGCACTCCTCTGTGACACTCATATGCTTATATATATGTTGTGGTCATTTTGGGGGTTCAATAGGAGCTTGTTAGGTGTCCAGTATGTTTTACAATTCTTGTCCAGCTAATCATGGCTGATTGGAGGGTGGCAACCTCCTTCCTAATTTAAGCTCACCCCCTCCCACATTTAAATGGTTATGGGCTCACTCCATAGCATCTTCCACTCAGGGGAACTTGCCTGCTTGCAGTTTGGCTGTGACATCTCTAATACAGAGTGCTTTTCCTGATAATGTACAGGTTAATAAAAGCTTCAGTCAGACTCAGAACTTTGCAACTAATATTGACAGATTTACTATAAATCAATCTTCCTGTTATTACACAGGTAATTAAGAATTTATATTAGCGTTAGGGACCCCTGATATGTGGTCTGCCTTGGCGTTGGCTCAGGGGCTTACAACAATTTTGGCCAAAAATGTCAAACTAAAAGACCATTTTACTTATTAGATATTTATACATATATATTTAGGCACTGTACCGTGTATGAGTCTCACTGGATGTGCTAAAAACTGAGCTTTGTCTGTGTTTTATGTTCTGTCTCTGGTTTTAAAATGCTGTTGATGTGGGAAGGACTGCAATAATAGAAAGCAACTTAATGAATAACGGAAACCTGTCCTTTTGTGATTGTGTTGATTTCAGAATATCCTCTAGCTTCAAATGCTTTCATAAAACTTTAATTTCATACCATTCAGAAAGAATAGCTTCTGTAACATTTGCTACAGGATCTTCAGATATCAAATGATGAAAGTGACTAGTGAGGACCTTCATCTCAGATTCACCATAATGTATTAGATCAGTACCAGACGGCCATGAAACCAGATCAAAAATGGAACAGGCACCATATACTTTGCAGCAATTGTCCAAAAATCTTTCCTTTAAACATTTTATGCCTGCTTTAATTAATGCATTTCTGTCTTGTTCATACTCCAATTTTCCCTGCGGTAGGTCAGATAATTCAACTTCTTGACATTTTCCAGACATAGATATATTGTCTAGAAATGTTTTCTCTACCTCACATACCGTATGTCCCAATTTCTCTAGTGAAAACAATGTTTGCTCTACATGCAATTTAACATTGCTCAGTAGCAGACTCTCTCGCTGGAAAATTAGGGACAACTTTTTCAAAATTGGAAGGAAATCAAGTAAGAAATGTACGGTTACTAAGAACCTAAATTTTTTGGAGCATCTTCAGAAATCCCTTACACTGGTTGGATTCCACTGTATTTCGAGATTGTACAATAGATTTCATATGAAGAACACATGACTTCCAATCAGCAACAAGAGATTTGAGAGATCCAATTTTGCTTGCGACCCATCGAATTTGATTAATATGTTTAACTTTTAAAATTGTAGCAGACAAAGATGTAGCAACTTTTTCAAGTTCATTTTGCCTTTTGGGCGAACTTCCATAAAATTTAAAAAGCCCAATCAGAACATCGTCTACTTTGGAAATGTAAGTAGCATCTTTCACAGATTTCAGCACATATAACTGTAATTTATGAGCTACACAGTGCACAGAAATCAAATGTTTCACATCATGTTTCACTTTTGCTGCAAGTCCATTAACACTGCCTAACATGCTTGCAGCTCCATCTGTCCCTAAGCCTACCAACTGCTCACTGTTTCGCCAGTGAAGACCATATTTAAGTAACTCTTCTTGAAGTGCATCAAAATATCCTTGGCCAGTACCAATTTGTAATGGAACTATGCTTAAATTTTTTTCCTTAATGCAGCCGTCCTTACAATATTTCATATACATTATAAGTTGTTCTGTTATTGATTTATCAGTGGAACCATCCAGTAATACACTGAAGAATGAACTACTTTTAACTTCAGCGACAATGTCATTTCTTATTTTTTCGGCAATAAATTTGACAAATTCTGCACACCGCTTATCGTTACTATATTGTTCGAGAACATGAACGCCAAGCTTGCGTGTATAATTTAACAGATCTTTTATGTCGCTGAATGGTTTATTGGTTTTAGCTATATAATAAGCAGAATTGAAAACAACACACATTTGTTGAAACATTTCCTTCTCCATCTTTTTTACACATAGCCCCATTGGAGTGCTTTCTGGATTTTTTTGTGCACTCCAAATTTTGGCAAACTTGATATGTAGAGAAGACTTTCCATGATATTTGAAAGTTTCTAATTTAAATGGTGCATTGAAAATGTGTCGTATGTGTGTAGGCGGAGTAACGTCAGTCTTTTGAGCAACATTCGAACAGATAATACATGATGCAACATCTGATTCCTTGTTATATTCTAACCATGTGAAATCTTTGAGCCAACTCTCTTGAAAAATTATTCTTTAATGGATTAACTTTGTTGCTATCGGAGTGTCTTGATCTGGAGGAGTATCTTCTACAGTCTCTGTATAGTTAACACGCTGTGATGGTTCCTGGTTTTTATCTCCAAAAAACATGAGGAGTGATGTCTGTCTTGTCTTGTTGCTCATCTTTGCAGATGTTGGTTCCAGGCAGACAGTGGGTGCTGGAAGGCAGATGTTGGGTCCAGGCTGATTGGTGCGACCAGGCTGATACCTAAAATGCAGAAAAAGATCTTTCAATTTGTAAAGATGGAATGATTGGCAAACAGTGTGAAGTCAGTATACTGTATGGAACACTTACGTGAAGCCAAAATCAGTGCAGGCAGAGGATGGGCGTTGGAAGGCAGATGGTGGGTCCAGGCTGATATCTAAAATGTGGATCAGAACACAGCAACTATTTGCCTCCTTCCCCCTCCAGAGTACAGTACTAGATCGGCATGTAACAGCACCGACTGTGAAGCTTGCTAACATGCAATATAAATGACAGTAAACTCTCAAAAACCACCCCACTCCTCCACCCAGAGATAAAGAAATCAAAACACTTAGTGAAGGCATTTTAAATCTTTATAGCAAAGTCGTGTGTGTGATCAGATGATACGGCGCAGTGGGTGAAGTCTCCCACCCCCCTCCACACAGATTATTCACAGTATGGTCACGTGATAAATTGTCTCTACAAGCGCTGAGCTTCGGTGAGTGTCGCACAAGCATAGCCGTCATTATTTGCTTTCATTACATAGCACGCTCAGCGGCACTGTTCCCGCAGCGTTAAGATCAGGAAGGGGTGGTGGGTGTGTGAGCTGCTCCACAGTGAAGCCAATTCTTGGATAATGGGAAACTACTGTGCTTCTTCATATTAACCAAATGCAGACAGGTTTGCGAATATAAGTGACTATCAGCAAATACACACAAATGCAGCCGTTCCCTACCTGTCTTCTGAGTTAGGGGGGATTCTGAGTATCCTGGTAGAAGATTTATAATCAGATCTGGAACAAAGAAAGTTAGAAATTATTTTAAAACCTCAATACATTCTTATGTGTAGACCGCTGACTACTTGTTTGACTGGGTGACTGACTGACTGAGTGACAGGGTGAGTGACTGAATGGG
>NC_134486.1:201661578-201769078 GCF_040206685.1 Ascaphus truei | reverse complement strand
GCTATGGTAATGAAGCAGCATTTCTGTATTTTTAATAATATTGTGCAGGAGCAGGGGGTCCCTTGAGCTTTGATTTCTGGCTCAGGGAACCCCCTGCTCACTGTACAATATTATTAAAAATACAGTCATGCTGCTTCGTTACCATAGCACATAGCCGCAAAGGTAAGGAATGAGTGTTTATTTATATATGTGTTTTATTCATACTGTAGATGTGCAGAGGGTCTCCGGAGCTGAACCGCTTTGGTTTTAGTTCCGGGGACCCCCTGCTCCCCGAAATACAGGCCCCTTTATGGGGTGCCGGTATCCCTCTGCTTTGTTTACATGCCGCGGTCACGTGATCGGGACCTTTAAATGCAGAGGGATACCGGCACCTCATAAAGGGGGCTGTATCTCGGGAAGCAGGGGGTCCCCGGACCTGAAACCAATGCGGTTCAGCTCCGGAGACCCCCTGCACATCTACACTATGAATAAAAATGTATTTTAAATAATTTTTAATGTGCCGATGTTTGCGCAGAGAGAGCAGCGGTTCTCTCTCTGCTGCAAACACATCTCGCCAGGGGACGGCCTATAGTATCATTGATGTGCATATACAGTACTGTATGTGTATGTTAGGGGTTATAGGGATTGTTGTTATACAGTATATACTGTGTATATACAGTATGTACTGCATTACAATTCATGAATTTCTCGGCTTCAAAGCCAACAGCTCGCAAACGCCCCCATGAGTTTTTACACGGCATTGCAGTATTGCAGCCAGCGGGAATAAAATGCTTAAATCACAGCCGCGAAAATAACGCAATACACCCCGGGAGAAAACGACACAAAACCGCACATCACCGGGATATTCTGAAATTCACGGAGCTAGCCGAGTTAGAATAAAGTTGGTCGCCACTGTAGATAGATAGATAGATAGATAGATAGATAGATAGATAGATAGATAGATAGATAGATAGATAGATAGATAGATTTAGATAGATAGATAGATAGATAGATAGTAATAAATTATTACGTAGCCCTATAGTACAGTATAAATATTTCACATTGCCCTGCTCCATTGCATCGCTGCTATTTCAGTGGAGTTAATTATTGTTTACTGTACCTATCACAATTTGTACTCAATATCATATCAGGTAAATTTTCACTGCAATGTTATGGCCAAAGTAATTAGCATTGTGGTAAAAAAATAAAAAAAATTGCATGATTAATTTCTACCACGTGCCATTTTAACTCCTACTGATGGGACGGCCGTTATTCAAATGGATCTCAAATAAGTTTTCATGTTGACCGCTGTATTCCATTCGGTATTTAAGCGTTTTGACCACTATTCATCCCGCGTTCGCGTAATCCAGCACTGGGCAGCCACACGCGGTTGATCTGTTTAATTTAATGGTTTATTGATTCTTTGCATGCAATTCTTCGTATATCCGTCATGTGGCAGAGGTTAATGAATTATAATTTGGTTGCTATTCTTTGCGTATCCGCCAGGTGGCAGACATTGATGCATTTAATGAATTGTATTGAATTGTAATGTGCATGGTACAGTGCTACAGTATACAGTATTTTGCTACAATGTAAGGGTGCAGGTGTTTAAAACAGTTAGCACCCACGTCTATACTGGTACATACTTACAGTGGCCCATTGTGAATTGACCTTAATTTTTAGAAGACGTTATTAAATTAGGCGTTCTTAATTAAAAACTTTAAATACTCAATGTGTGCCTTTTTCTTTGCCCGCACAATAGCTGAGCTGAGTGGACATTATGGCTACACCACAGGTGTATAAAAAACCTGAAAGTAGTTATGCATTTTTAATATATTCGGCAATAAATGCTGCAGCAGATAAAATAGCGACTGTATCTGAAATATATGAATATTTAATTTCGAACTACGATTTTTACAAGTTTTAACCAGACGTTCATGGGTGGAAGCGTGCGATAAGAAAAACCTTAAGTAACGATCAGTGTTTTTTTCGCATTGCCCCTCCTGCCGGAGAGATTTGCGGGTATTGGGGTGTCATGCCAGAATTTCCCAGTATGTTTGATCACGGCAATTTCAAAAGAAGAAAGGTCGGTTTTAACACATATAAGAATCGTCAATCCCGATCCAGCAATGTGCCGGCAACAGCACCAGCACCGGCCAGTCTGACCGTCAGTGATAACCTGGTGAACGGCAATCCTTTGTACCTGTCCCCGCCTGAATACCTTGGAAAATTTCCAGCCTGAGCATGATTTTGCATACAGGTACCAGCAAGCTTGCATTTACCAGTACCAAAATGATTTCCCGCTTCATCAGCTGTCAACTACAAGTGTACCAGATCAGCTGTCACCTGTCAACTATAATGCAGACTTGAGGAGTCATCACCTCCCGTTTGGCAAAGTTTATAATGAAGGTAAATATATAGTACAGTAATTTACTACACTGTATTACACTATACTGTACTGTACAGTACATGACAGTATTACAGTAAGTTTAGAGCTGCGGTTCAAGCTTGCATGTCAAAACAAAATTATTTTTTAAACAATACTGTACGTACTTAACAGTGCATCAATACAATACTGTTTGCGAGTTGAGGGGACAATACTGTACAATACTGTATGTGAGTTGAGGGGATGTTTCTCTGTTGAGTGCACTTTGAAGAATGAATTAATTGGCCGTCGAAGTACGTGACGCTGCAGCTTAAAAATGTAGGGAGAGGGTGGGGTTGAAGAGTCAGAGCCAATCAGAAGTTTGTTCTCATCCAAGAGACACAGATGTAGGATATTGCTTGAACGGCTGCTTTAATTCCCAATGACACGACTTGACGCATGCGCAATACCGGTAATAATAGCATATTTGTTTCTTTTTCCCCAGAAATAAACATTGACATCAAGCGGAAAAAGACAAAAGAAGGGATTTGAATGGACCTCTAATATCGCTTTTTTTTAAAAGTTGCTTGCGCATTTTTTGCCGTGATGAAGTCTCCGGGAAGCGCAATATATGTAAAGAAAAATAAATAGTGATAGTGCAATACTGTAAAAATTAAGCTCAGAAAATGATGACTCGGCTCTCTATTATATACTCACAAACGTGAGAGGTTTTGCAGGCACACAAGACTCAATGATTTCAACTTCTTATCAACACCTCTGACAAACCATGCACCATGCCACGCATGCGCAAGTGCGATAAGCTAAGCCCTTCTAATTTGCCTTTTCTTCAACACAACACTCCCCCCCTCCCACTAGTAATAAGATTAACATGTTGTGTGAGATACAGGCCTAGCTAAGCAAGCCCTTCTAAAACTGCTATTGTACTGTACCAAAACAAGTCAACTTGAAGTTCAAAACTTATCAACAACACAACAACAGAGCCCTCCAACAGAGCCATTCACGTAAATGTACTGTTCGTGATTATCATGAGCTGGGCAGAAGACATGTTGGATAATCCTTAATGCAGGAAAATAGTATTTATCTATATAATTTTATTGCATTATTAACCGCAATGATTGATTAAACAATAAAAATATAATAATTTTTATAAAACATTTTTTGTTTTTATATATATTTTTTCCCAAACTAATGTGAAATGCAATGCTTTGTTTGTTGAACTGTTCATAAGAATTTCAGGTCTGCAAGAGGGGGTTGGTTTAAAAAATAGATTTTATTTTTTAATGCATAATACAGTACAAAAATACAATACAGTAGCTCTTGTCTTTCTCTTCATTATGGCATTGCGAGATGGGGGGAGATCGGGGAGAGAGGGGGCTGCAGCTCTGAAAATATAGTATTTCAAAAGATATTTTTTTAATCAATTTTTTTATTATTTTATTTTTTTGGCAAACACAAATTTCTATACAGTAACTACTGAGAGAGGGTGGGAGAGGGGGGTTTGTGTAAGATACAGGCTGGTTTGTACATGAACACTGTACTATTATCATACATATTCCCCCCTTCCTTTTTTCATTGCGGCAGTTCTGAAAATGAAAAGAAACAATAAATGCAGATATGGTTAGTTTGAGTGCCATACAGTACTTACAGTGCTGTAAAGTCTTTGCTTGGAGATGAGGAGGAGCGCAAATCGTGATATATGTAAAAGAAATAAAACATATATAGTGCAGACTGTAATCACTGCTAATGTTCTTAATAATCTTTAGGAATAGAACTCACAAGAAAAGCCTGACGAAGCAATCAGCGAAACGCGTAGAGTTGCAGCAGAGAACTTGAGATTGGAAGGACTGGCAAGCTTGGAGCTGATACCAGACACAGTTGGAACTTCCGCCCTTAGCTGTGACGCGGTAGCAGGAAGTGACGCATGCGGAAGTACACAGCAAGGAGCGAGTGAGACGCTGTGAAGCTGCTTGCACCTGTCCTCCAGATTCATCTGCGATTCTCTCCACCACCCTATTTTATTTGGGAAAATGTGAGTTCATTATACTTGTGATGATTTTGCATTATATCCAGTTCGAAAAGTATGCACTATTGTGGTCTCTTTTATTTTTATTTCCATATCCTACCCACCTATTGAGGGTTATCCTGGTCTTATCAAGTAAAGGGCTCCAGTCAGAGAGAGAAGGATCTCTGACATGCGATATTATACGGTGATTCTTGTGAGTTCTATTCCTAAAGATTATTAAGAACATTAGCAGTGATTACAGTTTGCACTATATATGTTTTATTTCTTTTACATATATCACGATTTGCGCTCCTCCTCATCTCCAAGCAAAGAAATGACCTGTACCTGGGATTTGGAACTATCCCACCAGAGGAAGTTGAGCTGCGTTATACACATTTTATATTACCCATTCACAGTTTGGTGTAGGGTGTATTTGTGTTTTTTTGTGTGTTTCACTTATAACACTATTTATCATTATTATCACTTGGGAAGCGCCCTGTCCAATCACCACTCCCCCTCCCCCTCTTTTATACAGTGCTGTAAAGTGTCTGTATCATACTTACCTGTGCCTGATTAACAGAAATAAATAGTTAAAACAATAACAATATTTCAAAACAATAAAAATAAAAAATAAAATGATTAATTTGGCCGTCGATTAAACCATAAATCCATGTTTTTTTTGGTAAACCTTTGCACTACAGTAGAGTTTGGAAAAAGTCGTTCGCAAGTGGGTTGCCACTCCAAGCACGAGCCCTTGTATGCCTCAACAGGCCATTTATAGTGTCTCTGACAGCTGTCATAATTGTTGGAGTAACACGGAAATAACGCTCCACTTCATTCAAAATGGTCTTTCATAAATTTGCTGGCAGAGCCTTCTTTCTTTTGTTTCCTTCATAATTTACGTTGTGGGTCCAACGGCTGTACATCTCAAAACTGACGTGGTGTTTAAATATTGACAGGGAAAATTTATGGGCTGACCCAGCACTTCCAGTCTTGTATTTCTCCCGGGCGTGCTGGGTCAGGTCGGTCAAGATGATGTCCGGCAGCGTTACAATCCTGGGTGCTGGTGTACTTCTGGCAGCGGGCGAGGGTAGGCGGTCAGGGAGGATGCTTTCCTCCTGTTGTGGCCTTACCGGAGTTGTCATCTTGTCCTCAAAGGCATACTGGTACAGACGATCTGGTGATGGATGGGGTGAGCGTGGGGGGCTTGGTGAGGGAAGTGTGAAGGTCACATCATGCAGGTCACCCTCCTGCTCCTGCATCGGACATACTGGTACAGGGACAGGAACTCACAGGAAAGAATACATCCCCACAATCTTCCTTTCCATTTTCTCCATGTTCCTTCCCATCTTCTCCATGTTACTTTCCATTTTCTCCATGCGCATATCCATTATCAACATGGTCTCCAAAAGAAGATCAACCTTTTGATCCGTGCTGTAGACATCTGCGTAGGTGGGTGGTGGAGGAGGTGACCAGGGGGTGGCCAGGAGAACAGCGTCGAGGATGGTTGGTGGAGCTGGTGACCAGGGGGTTGGCAGGAGAACAGCTTCAATGATGGGTTGTGGAGCAGGTTGGCAGGGGGTTAACAGGAGAGCAGCAGCGTCTAGGATGGGTTGTGGAGCAGGTCAGAAGGGGGTTGACAGGAGAGCAGCATCAGTGATGGGTTGTGGAGCAAGTCGGCAAGGGGTTGACAGGAGAGCAGCAGCGTCGTGGATGGGTTGTGGAGCAGGTCGGCAGGGGGTTGACAGGAGAGCAGCCTCAATGATGGGTTGTGGAGCAGGTCGGCAGGGGGTTGACAGGAGAGCATCAGCGTCGAGAATGGGTTGTGGAGCAGGTGAGCGGGGGATGCAAGGATAGGATTGGAACTCCACTTTAATTGCACTGTGCTAAGGGCGCCGAATTTCTTCTTCACAAAATAAGGCCATGGGGTCTTAACCTTTGGAGCCTTCGGAACATTTTCTTTATTTTGCTTTGATTTTCACTAAGGTTTTGGCTGTGAAACAGCTTCCGCTTTTCGCTTGGACAGCACGGCAAAAGCAAGCAGATTCCTGCATCTGTAGAATCGGGGGCGATCCATGGAAACAGAAGGACGAATGCACAATGCAGTATCTGGACAAGAGCAAGTTCAGATAGAGATCAGTGTGTGAGAGTCTATGCAATTTGTCTCACCTTTTATTTGAAATTTTTCGTGGGCATGGACACGAGGTGCAGGTGTTAAAAGTGGGCATACTGTGTACAAATCCTGTCGAGTGACGTTGAGGCACATTAAATTAAAGTATAAACACACCATCCATTTTGTGTATTCAATGCACATTCAATACACATTGAATTCACATCGAATTGCTCTGTGTGCTCGCATTTTTTTTTCTAACAGCAGCGATGCCAAATAAAAGGATTTCAAAAGATCTCAGCTTGAGAATAAAGGATATTTAGCAGAATGGACACCGCATTTTATAGATCCAACACTGGTTACTTGCTTCGGACTTCGTTTTGGCAAAAAGCACTGTTAGTTATCATGCGCATGGGAAGGCCAAAAACATCAAAAGAAATCCGACCGTCACTACTGAGTAAGTACAGTACTACTACAGTACAGTAGTACTTCTTGTCCTCCATACTGTAACTCTAACAACGTCTTGTACTGTTCTGTATGCCTGTGTTTGCCTGTGTTTTCTGTATGCCTGTGGTAACTAATAATCCTGCATTTACTGTAAACACACACCCACAAAGCATCAACAGTACAGTACTGTATGTCACCAGCTTTTATGCCAGTGATTGGGTAATACAGTAGGAGTGACTGAGTGTGTGACAGTGCAGTCTATTGGGATGCTTTATTTGAGGGAGGGATGCTTAATTTGCTTACTGTAACAAATTGGTCTGTTTTTCTTTACACTGTAGGGCGACAACACTTCTGGTGGACCAAATGAGTGAAAAGAATGATGAGACAAGTGCCACAAGGGTAAAGAAAGCACTAGAGGCAATTCACAAAATATAAGCATCTGTGACCAGCATCAGGCAGATGAGACGGAAATTGGGATGGAAATATGGGTGTGTTAAGTAAGTAGTGTACAGTTCTTGTTTAGCCCTCTATTTTCATGTTACGCTCCCTCCTAGCCTACTATACAATAGGGTTGGCCAACTGTACTGTATGTAATACTGTCCATACTGCATACTGTATTGTTTCAATACATTACTGTTAGTTTTCTATACAGTACAGTACTGTAGATGTCTTTGACTTATTTTTTCATTTTTTGAGTGCTGGGAACCATCATACTGTATCTCCAGTATTTAGTAACTCTAACATTATTCCTTGTCATTACAGACCGTATCCTATGATAAGGGAAGCCAACAAAATAAAAAGAGTAGAACAGGCACGGGCATGGATCGAAAGTGGCGAGACTTTCCAGGATGTCATCTTTACTGATGAGACAACTGTAGCGCTTGACAGATTTGCCCGTTTTGCATTCTACAAAAAAGGACACCTATCTCTGAAGCCGCGTCCCAAGCACCCAGTGAAGATGCATGTGTGGGGTGCCATCTCTAGACAAGGACCAGAATGCATCATTATCTTTGAGGGTAAAATAATGCACAAATACACATGCTGTGCCGGTGGCCTTGCCTCATGCACTGGACAGCTGTACCGTACAGTAATTTGCACCCTAATGTTACTGTACATTTTTCTTTTCTTGTTTCCAGGAATCACGAATAAAGCGTTCTTCCAAGATCACATAATTACACATGTTGTCGAATTCATTAGGAATGATTTCCCATCTGGTCACCGGTTCTTCCAGGACAATGATCCGAAACACACTGCGTCAACAGCTCACATTCTTGCCAGCGGTATCAACTGGGTTAAGACGCCAGCGGAGTAAGTTGGGTAACCATTTCTCATTGTTTTACACAGTTTAAATCTCCTTACAGAAAGTAATTAACTTTTTTTCTCCCCTCCTACTGTATTCCAGATCACCAGATTTTAATCCCATCGAAATGGTATGGCACGAGTTGAAGGATTATATCAGAAAAGTGTGGAAACCGTCACAAAAGGATGAATTGGAGAAAGGGATACTGCATTTCTGGAAAAACATACTCACCATAGCCAGATGTAATAAATATATCGATCATATTGCGACTATGTTGCCTATTGTTATACAATGTAATGGCCAGGCCTCGGGAAATTAATAAGGCACAGGTAAGTATGATACAGGTAAATATGGCCTAAAAATAACCATGTCTGCATTTATTGTTTCTTTTCATTTTCAGAACTGCCGCAATGAAAAAAGGAAGGGGGGGATGTGTAAGATAATAGTATGGTGTTCATGTACCAACCAGCCTGTATCTTACACAAACCCCCCTCTCCCACCCTCTCTCAGTAGTTACTGTATAGAAATTCGTGTTTGCCAAAAAAAAAAAAAAATTGTTTTTAAAAAAATCTTTTGAAATAAATACAGTATTGTTATTGTTTTAACTATTTATTTCTGTTAATCAGGCACAGGTAAGTATGATACAGGCACTTTACAGCACTGTAAGTACTGTATGGCACTCAACCTAACCATGTCTGCATTTATTGTTTCTTTTCATTTTCAGAACTGCCGCAATGAAAAAAGGAAGGGGGGGATGTGTAAGATAATAGTACGGTGTTTATGTACAAACCAGCCTGTATCTTACATAAACCCCCCTCTCCCACCCTCTCTCAGTAGTTACTGTATAGAAAATCGTGTTTGCCAAAAAATCTTTTGAAATAAATACTGTATTGTATTGTATTGTATGTCTTTATTTATATAGCGCCATTAATGTACATAGCGCTTCACAGTAGTAATACATGTGGTAATCGAATAAATAACAGATAATATAAATAACAGATCATGGGAATAAGTGCTTTAGACATAAACATAACATTAAGGAAGAGGAGTCCCTGCCCCGAGGAGCTTACAATCTAATTGGTAGGTAGGGAGAATGTACAGAGACAGTAGGAGGGAGTTCTGGTAAGTGCGTCTGCAGGGGGCCAAGCTTTATGTATCATGTGTTCCGAATGTTCACAGTGCTTTTCGTATGCTTCTTTAAGCAAGTGTGTCTTAAGGTGGGTCTTAAAGGTGGATAGAGAGGGTGCTAATCGGGTACTGAGGGGAAGGGCATTCCAGAGGTGTGGGGCAGTCAGTGAAAAAGGTTTAAGGCGGGAGAGGGCTTTAGATAAAAAGGTGGTAGAAAGAAGACATCCTTGAGCAGAACGCAAGAGTCGGAATGGTGCATAGCGAGAAATTAGGGCTGAGATGTAAGGAGGGGCAGAAGAGTGTAAAGCTTTAAAAGTGAGGAGAAGAATGGAGTGTGAGATGCGGGATTTGATTGGAAGCCAGGAGAGGGATTTCAGGAGGGGAGATGCTGAGACAGATCTAGGAAAGAGTAGAGTGATTCTGGCAGCAGCATTTAGGATAGATTGTAGGGGAGACAGGTGAGAGGCAGGAAGGCCGGACAGCAGGAGGTTACAGTAATCAAGATGGGAGAGAATGAGGGCCTGAGTCAGAGTTTTAGCAGTCGAGCAACAGAGGAAAGGGCGTATCTTTGTTATATTGCGGAGGAAAAAGCAACAAGTTTTAGAAATGTTTTGAATGTGAGGGGCGAATGTGAGAGAGGAGTCGAGTGTGACCCCTAGGCAGCGTGCTTGGGCTACTGGGTGAATGATCGTAGTTCCAACAGTAATGTGGAAGGAGGTAGTAGGGCCAGGTTTGGGAGGAAGTATGAGGAGCTCTGTTTTAGCCATGTTGAGTTTAAGGCGACAGAGGGCCATCCAGGATGATATAGCAGAGAGACATTCAGAAACTTTGGTCTGTATAGCAGGTGTAAGGTCGGGTGTTGAAAAGTATATTTATGTGTCGTCAGCATAGAGGTGATATTTAAACCCAAAAGATGTTATTAGGTCACCTAGAGAGAGTTTGTACAGAGAAAAGAGAAGAGGTCCCAGGACAGAGCCCTGGGGTACCCCCACAGAGAGATCAATAGGAGGAGGAGGAGGTGTTAGCAGAAGAGACACTGAAAGTACGATGGGAGAGGTAGGATGAGATCCAGGATAGAGCTTTGTTCCGAATACCAAGAGTATGGAGAATGTGAAGGAGAAGAGGGTGATCCACAGTATCAAATGCTGCAGAGAGGACGAATAATATGAGCAGAGTGTAATGACCTCTGTTTTTGGCAGCATGGAGGTCGTCAGTTATTTTAGTGAGGGCTGTTTCTGTGGAGTGAGCAGTGCGGAAGCTAGATTGTAGAGGGTCTAGGAGAGAATAGGTGTTGAGAAAATGGAGCAAGCGAGAGAATACAAGACGTTCAAGGAGTTTAGAGGCAAAAGGCAGGCGGGAGACAGGTCGATAGTTAGAAAGACAGGTAGGGTCAAACTTGCTGTTTTTGAGTAAATGTATGACTGTTGCATGTTTAAAGGAGGATGGAAAGGTTCCAGAGCAGAGGGAGGAATTAAAAATGTGTGTGAGCGTAGGGATTATAGTAGGAGCAAGAGGTTTTAGGAGATGGGAGGGAATGGGGTCAAGAGGGCAAGTGGTAGAGGGAGAAGAGGCGATCAACAGCGACACATCCTCCTCTGAGACAGTGGAAAAAGAGTCAAGGAAGGCAGGAGGAGAGTTAGGAAGAGGTGTAGGATGGGAAGAAGAAACAGAGGGGATGTTCTGACGTATGGATTCCACCTTTTCCTTAAAATAGTCAGCAAAGTCCTGAGCAGAGATGGAGGAAGGAGAGGCAGCTGAGGGTGGTTTGAGTAGAGTATCAAAGACAGAGAACAGTCGGCGTGGGTTAGACTTGTGCATGTTGATAAGTACAGAAAAGTAGGCTTGTTTAGCTTGCGAGAGGGCAGAGTTGAAACAGGATAGCATAAATTTGTAGTGAAGGAAGTCTGCGAGAGTGTGATACTTCCTCCAGAGGCGTTCAGAGGAACGAGTGGAGGAACGCAGCATGCATGTGTGGGAATTTAGCCAGGGTCTAGGGTTAGAAGGGCGAGTGCGGCAGAGAGAAAGTGGGGCATGTAGATCAAGAGAGGAGGACAAGACAGAGTTGTAGATCCTGACCAGGTTGTCGGGGTCTGTAGCAGAGCTGAGAGAGGAGAGGGAGGAGCGTAAAGTGGACTCAAAGTCAGGTAAGTGAATAGAGCGCAGGTTTCTGCAGAACCGGTGTGTAGATGGAGGTGGAGAAGGGGAGAAGCGAGATAGAGAGAATGAGATGAGATGATGGTCAGAGAGGAAAAGAGGAAATTGAGAAATCGGAGAGAGAGAAGTTCTTAGTGAAAACCAGGTCTAAGTAGTGGCCATCCTTGTGGGTGCTGGCTGCAGTCCACTGTTGAAGGCCAAAAGAAGAGGTTAGAGAAAGAAAGCGGGAAGCCCAAAGGAGAGAAGGGTCATCAATGTGGCAATTGAAGTCCCCACGGAGAAGAACAGGGGAGTCTGAGGAGAGGAAGAAAGAGAGCCAGGATTCAAAGTGAGAGAGAAAGGCAGAAGGGGGATGAGTAGAGGTTGGTGGGCGATAGATGACCACCACATGAACAGGGAGAGGAGAGAAAATCTGGACAGTGTGAGCCTCAAAGGACGGAAAAGCAAGAGAGGGAGGAATAGGAAGGGTTCGGTAATTTTCAAAGCTGCAGCTCCCTCTCTCCCCGATCTCCCCCCCTTCTCGCAATGCCATAACGAAGTGAAAGACAAGAGCTACTGTATTGTATTTTTGTACTGTATTATGCATTAAAAAATCAAATCTATTTTTTAAACCGACCCCCTCTTGCAGACCTGAAATTCTTATGAACAGTTCAACAAACAAAGCATCGCACTTAACATTAGTTTGGGAAAAAATATATATAAAAACAAAAATGTTTTATAAAAATTATTATATTTTTATTGTTTAATCAATCATTTCTGTTAATAATGCAATAAAATTATATAGATAAATACTATTTTCCTGCATTAAGGATTATCCAACATGTCTTCTGCCCAGCTCATGATAATCACGAACAGTACATTTACGTGAATGGCTCTGTTGGAGGGCTCTGTTGTTGTGTTGTTGATAAGCTTTGAACTTCAAGTTGACTTGTTTTGTTACAGTACAATAGCAGTTTTAGAAGGGCTTGCTTAGCTCAGCCTGTATCTCACACAACATGTTAATCTTATTACCAGTGGGGAGGGGGAGTGTTGTGTTGAAGAAAAGGCAAATTAGAAGGGCTTAGCTTATCGCACTTGCGCATGCGTGGCATGGTTTGTCAGAGGTGTTGAAATCCTTTAGCCTTGTGTGTGTGCGGGGGGTGAGGGGGGTGCGAGCTGCATGAAGGATTACCTGTACTGTAGTTCAAAGACATATTCTCAACAGATCATCATAATATTTTGATCTCCACACCCCCAAATAAAAATCACAGTACTACAGTATGCCACCCACCTCAGAAAGAATGTATAGTACAAGACTAGTGTGGGGAATTAAAAAGCAACAGTACTGTTAGATTCTCATAATATCTATAATTGCTATGCAGTCCCATGTCGAGAAAAGAAAAATACTGTAACAAAAAAAACAAAAAACTTTTTTTTCAGACTTGAACTTCTACTGGGAAGTCATACAGTATACGCATGCGCAGGAATGTACAATAGTATAAGGCCACGCTCGGGAAGATTCAAACCAGAAAGCCATCCATTACAAATGAATAGTGTGGAAGAGGTGTACTGTAGATAAGAATTTGAAATCCTTGAGCCTTGTGTGTGTGCGGGGGCGAGAGCGCTGTATGATGGATTATCAGTCCAAATAAATATTTTCAAAAAGTCATAATGTTTAATGCGCAGAAATGGGATACTGTGACACACCTACAGTATGCGTTTCACACTGCTCTGTGTATAATACAGATACAGTACGCACAGTACAGTACTGTACACATGCTGCTCTGTGTATACTGTAACACAGACATTGAATTGCTATTGGATTTTTATGACAACAACTCGCAATCTCCCACTTGAGTTTCTCGACAGTATTGCAGAACACGCTAAAATGCCCTTTTCTGACCCGCTCAAAACGATAAACAAGCCGCGTGTTTATGTCGGCACGGTTCAAATAAATTGCGCGCCATCGAATGGGTATTCCAATCTACACACCGCGTTAAATGTTCGAATAACGGCCGTCCCATCAGTATGCCATAGACAGAGGTTTATTTATTAAAGCCACCCAGCTTCAACTGTTGGGCGATACAAATGCAAAAAACTGCAGCAGGTTTATTAAAGAAAGAAAACCTACTGTTTGAATGAGATTTATTTTATTTAATAAAACTGTTACTGTTTTGTTGCATCAGTTTTATAGACGGAATACTCTTGATGAATAGACCGGTACGATTCCTTACTGTTTATTACTGTGATACATAGTGACACCTTTTGTACATTATGAAGTATTACATCTTGTCATTTTTTTTTTCAAACGTTTTTATTAGGCATATTTAGGTTTACATACATTACATTACATATCTGGCCTAATACAATAGTATTTTCCTTGTTCAAATATTAGAAGGGTCGGGGTAGAGCCCCTGAGGGGATGACCTTAGTACCACATCATGGTCCGGAGACCTGGAGAGGGAGAAAAAGAGTGCGGAGGAATAGAGGGGGAAGTGGGGGGGAGGAAGGAGGGGGGGAAGAGAGTTGTCCCTCCCTCCCCTCGACAGGCAGGACTCTCCCATCCATATCCCAAGGCTCTTCAGCGTTCACTTTGCTTAGTGAAGAATATATTGGTTTGGGTTAGTGGGTTAGCCAGGGCTTCCAAATTTTATAGAAACTTTCCGTCGAACGCTTAAGGAAGGCCATGAGTTTTTCCATTGTCATGACCTCATTGAGTCTTTTCTTCACCATTTGTTTTGTGGGGCGCGTTACCTTCTTCCATGAGGACGCAACTGATCATCTCGCTGATGTGAGAATAAAGGAGATTAATTTCCATATTGGGCAATCAATTTCCTCTATTGGTCTGCCCAATAGGAAGGTCAGTGGATCAATGGGAATTGTGAGGTCTGTGACCTCTTTTATTAAACCTTGTATTATGAGCCAAAATTTCTGAATCTCTGGACATAGCCACCAAATATGGGCCATGTCTCCTCTTTGTCCACAGCCTCTCCAGCACAAATCTGAGGCCAGAGGGTATATTTGTTTCAGTCTCACTGGGGTAGGATACCAGTGATAAATTATTTTATATATATATTTCCTTCACTGTGGTACATATGGAAGTTCCTGAGGCCGAGTCCCATATTTCTTCCCAGTCCTCTCTGTTTATAACCATGTTCAATTCCGCTGCCCATTTGAGCATATAATCGTGTGCGGTGGGGTTCGCTGGATTCCTCATTCCAGCAGTATACACTGGCGACACACTTAATCGCACTACGGCCAGATCCGCAAGCCGGGAGATTTCCTGGCTTGCTAGTGGCCGCCCCTCGGCGTGCCGCGCGTCACCGACGCGCGGTCACGCGTCATCGGGATCCTGCGCCCCCTGCACGCGCGTCCAGGGCTCCCCGAGGGAGCCCTGGTGTCCCGCGATGTGGGGGACGGCGGCAGGGGGTTCCGGGGGACCCGGCGGACCCGGCAGCGGTAGGGAGAGCGCCCCGATCGGAGGGCGCTCTTCCGCTGCTTCGGCACGCGCCCGTCACCCTCCGGCGCGCGCCAGGCTACTGCTGCGGCCGAGAACGGGCAAATGCTCGAATAAACTCGGCCGCAGCAGTATTTGTGTTATTAGAACTTTTTGATGTGCCCCTTCTTGGCACAGCTTCTCAAATTTTGTGAGAGGTGGAAATTTCAACGTTGAGGACATTTTTTGTAAAAAAAATGCCGAATTTGGAGAAATTTGAATGTATCTAGCTCAGGTGCGTTGAATTTGGTGCTTAAATCTTGGAAACGCTGGAACTTTCCATCGCTCAACAGGTCGGCGACCGCTCTAATCCCCAATGATTTGAATAGGTCGAATTGTTTAGTTTTGCATCCTGGGGGGAATTTGGGGTTGTTAAATATTGGAGTGAGCTGTGAGCTGGTGGAGGAGAGCTGGAATTTAGTTTTAGCTTTTAGCCATATTTCCCACGTGTGTCTATTCGCCCCCAGTTCAAATTTAGGCGCCATGTCAGTCCCTCTATCACCACACCAAAGATAAGCTTGCAGAGAAGGCGTTGTGGAGTATTGAGATTCAATTGCTAGCCAACATAGCTGGTCTGGGTCCGAGTTCCACATGACCACCTGTCTTAATTGGGCTGCCTGGTAATATTTTGAGACATCTGGGATTCCCAAGCCTCCTCTCGCTCTGGGCGACAAAAGAACTGATCTTGCCACTCTAGGTTTCTTACCCTGTCAAATAAAGTGAAAAATTTTGTTTTGAATATTTTTTAGTTCAGAACCAGGGATATGGACCAGGAGCGTCTGAAAAAAATATAATAATCTGGGGAGTATATTCATTTTAACTGAGATCATTCTCCCGATCCATGAGATCTGGTATCCTTCCCATTTATCCAGATCTTTTTTAATTTTCCTAAAGAGGGTTAGGTAGTTATTTTGATAGAGGGAATGGTAGTTCCTTGATACATGTACTCCCAAGTATTTGATGTATGAAGGGCTCCATCTATAATTGGCTCCATCTATAATTGTAATTTAGTTTCAGTAGTTGCATCTCTGGTTCTGACAGGTTTAGGTTCAGGGCTTCTGATTTGTCACTGTTAATTTTGTAACCTGATATTTTGCTAAATTCCGCTAACTCTTTATGAAGATCGGGAAGGGAAGTCTGAGGTTGCATTAATGTTAGGATAATATCATCGGCAAATAATGAGACTTTGTAGTTTTTTTCACCAATTAGTACGCCCTGTATGTTTATATTGTCTCGTATTTTAGACGCTAGAGGTTCGATTGTTAGAGCGAAGAGGAGAGGGGACAACGGGCACCCCTGTCTTGTTCCATTTTTTATTTAAAATTTCTTTGCGGTTCCACCCGGGAGTTTAACCACCGCAGAGGGGCTGCAATATAGTGCTCGAACTCCCTCTAAGTATGTATCTTTGAAGCCGAATTTCTGCATTGTTTTATCAAGGAATAGCCAATCGATTCTATCGAACGCCTTCTCCGCGTCCAAACTTAACAGGATCGCTTTGGTAGCTGTGAGGTGGGCATGATCAACTATGTTTATAATCTTACGGGTATTGTCTGAGGCTTGCCTACCTGAGACAAACCCCACTTGGTCGTTGTGTATTAATCTAGGTAAAATAGGGTTCAATGTATTTGCTAGGATTTTACTATATAATTTCAGGTCGCTGTTTAATAGGGAGATTGGCCGATAACTCCCACAGAGCAGCCCTCTTTGTGGATTATGGCGAGGTTAGCTTGGGTCATTGATGGTGGGATTGGATTGCCCTGCATAAATGAGTAAAATAGACATAGCAGATGTCTAGATATGATTGGGAAAAACCTTTCCTAATAGACATTGGAGAAGCCGTCAGGGCCAGGGGCTTTGGAAATTTTTAATGTCTTTATTGCATCCGCCCGTTCTGTTTGAGTAATTTTTGCATTGAGTATTAGATTTTCCTCCTCCGTCAGCGTCGGCAAGAGGCAGTCAGATAAATAGTTTCTGATAGATTCAGAAGCTGGGATCCCTGCACTCCCGTCTTGAACTTTGAGGTTATATAGTTTAGTGTAAAATGCGGTGAATTCCTCCGCTATTTTCTTGTCATTATAGATTATCTCACCAGTTTTACTCTTGATCGCCGTGATCTGTGAGCGTTTCTGTATACCTCTTAACTTGCAAGCCAAAAGTCTGTCGGCCTTATTGCCCTTGTCATAATATTTCTGGCTAGTCCAGAGAAGGGCTTTTTCTACTTCCTCTAGCTGAATCTGTTTTAGTTCATTTCTAGCCGCGGTCAAGGTTTTCTAAATCTTTTTCGAGGGGTTGGTTTTGTGCTGTTGTTCAAGCTTAATAATTTTGTTTGTCAGATCTGTTATTAATTTCACCTTGACCTTCTTTCTGTGGGATGCAATGGAGATAAAAGTCCCCCTAATTGCTGCCTTATGGGCTTCCCACAGAACCGCCGATGATGTGACTGTGCCTTCGTTGAGAGCGAAATACTCTGTGAGGGCTGTTTTAATTTCCCTTTCTATTTCTGGGTGGTTCAATAGGGAGTCATTAAGCTTCCAGGTGTAGGATGTCGATTTTATAAATGGAGTTGAGAGAGTTATTGTAATAGGGGCATGATCCGACCAGGTCATTGGGCCTAAGGGCTCTATGCACTAAGCACCGAAAAGCGTTTTATCGCCAAAAAAAGCCTATGCAATTCAGAAAGCGCCGATAAGTGGTCCAAATTGGCATTTTTTTCCCCGATAAAAAATTATCGGCAGGCAGCTGCCGATAAGCCACTTTTCGGCACCTTTCGCCACTTTTTAAAATCGGCTGTATTCTAGTAGCCTCGATCATGTTTTCGGTGCTTATCGGAGCTGATCGGCACTCTCGAAAAGCCATTTTTTGGCAAATCGTCCCGCCAACTCAAAGTTGGCGGCTTGGTGGGGAGAAGCATCGGCAAGGGCGACACTTAGAAAAAATCAGGCCTTTTTCCTGTCTGAGATTGATGCCGGGGGTCTCCGGAGCTGATACCAGAACCGGAGGCACCCGGCATGCATCCGAGGCAGGAAAAATGCATGTAAAGCCCACTTAATTACCTTAGCGGCTAACCGCTAAGGCAATGAAGGGGTTAACCCGCCATGCCAGGTTTATTGTGGGTAGCGGGGGTGGGTGAAGGGGGTATTTGGCCATTGTTGCTTGTTTAGGGCTTGCGGGTGCACTTAACCTCTTCACGACCGTAGCCGTTAATACCGCTACGGTCATGAAGGGGTTAAGCCCTCCCGCTACCCACCCGCAAGCCCTAAACAAAGCACCGTTGGGGCTAATACCCTCTTCACCCACCCCCGCTACCCACAGTAAAAAAAAAAACACACAACAGCCCCACACTAAATAAATATATAAATGTAACGGTTTTTCTGAACTGGCCTGACCCACCCAATCTTACATTGGCCCCTGTGGTCTAACCAGTCCCCATTACAGTGTGATAGTGTCTGGTGGTGCACCTGTTGGCAACAGGACTCCTGAGTCTCCCGCATGATGGTGTATGGGGAGGACCCATCCAGACAGGCAGCTGAGGTAGTGTGCTTGAGTCCTGCCTATATCCAGTGCAGCGCCTCCACCTCATCAGGATCCCGGCGTCCGCTTGAGGATGAGTCTGATGAGGAACTCCTCTGTGGTGCGCCTCTCTGTGCAATGACTTCACACTTGCACACGAGAGTGTTGTTAATCAGATGCATCTTTATTTGCACGGTGGGCCAACTGCCCTCCACAATGGGGTGTATTCAGCCCTCCATGGTTCAGCTGCTTCCCTCTGAAAGGTCCCTCCTTTTCTAATGGAGTTGCTTCCACCTGTCCCCTAAGGAAGATTCACCAGCTCCTCTTTGTCTGCCTTGTGCTGCCAGACTCACAGCTCTGCATCAGACTACTGCAACAATGTTGCAGACCTCCATGTGCCTCTTACTGAACAGAGGCAGTCAACAACAGGAACTCAACTAACTTTAAACAGTGCTGTGTCTTATATCACCTAGGAACAGGCACATCTCTGATGTCACTAACCGTGGACACACAGCATGTTGTCACTTCCTATGGGACATATGACACCTCACCAGGGTGTGAGGGCAAACCTCCATGATAACTACTGGCATTCCTGCATACTTACCAGGTTTACTGCCAGCATGAGAAAGAGATATGTACACCAATTTTACACATGGCTACATTCTCCCCCTGGTGGAACCCAACGCCCCGGCTGGGATCTAAATTTGCGGAACCTTCCTTCAGGTAGCACTGCAAAACATAACAACACACATTACAGTACATATCTCTTTTCATCATAAACATAACAGATACATCCTAACGTTAGAGGATAACAACCCGGATTACTCCCTGATGGAGTATCCATTACTGGTACTACCATACCCTCTTACGGTGGCTTGCACACAGCATGGTCCACTGGGCTTAAAGAAGCAATGCTGTAACCCTCTGGGTGACACTTCTCATCTAGCCCGCCAGGATCCCAATCTTCTTCCCCTGATCCTTCCTCCTTATCAGTGCCATATCCCCTATCCTCTGCCTCACTCTCCTCCATAAGGGGTTCAGGGACATACGGGTACTCCAACCTGTTGGACGCCTGGTATTTGGCAATAATGGCCCTCTCGGCCCGGCTACACCGGGTTAGCTCAGCATTCCCTGCCCGTCCGGGCAGCACCCATGATAGGGGCTCATCAGGGTCTACTGGGTCTGATAGGATGTCAGGACCCATGGGCTCTTTTTCCTTGCACTCAATTTTGAACCACCTCTCTCGTAGCTCCCTTTCCCTCTGCGCGGGTGTGAACTCTCCTAGTGCCCACCAGTAATCCACTATATCCTCCCTTCGGATAAGGAATCGCGTACGATCCATCCAGGCCACATATCCCTCAAATAAGGGAGCCCACCATCGGGACTCCTTACGCTCCTCAGACCCCCACTCTAGTGAGTCCCCCTCCTCTGTATTCCCCCAAGAAGATACCCCAGAGGTCCTTGATAAAAGAAGCCTAGACCACCTCTCTTGTTTGGAGCTATCCTGAGACTTTACCCCGGCCACACTAGGTACCCATCGGGACTCGGACACTTTTCCCAACTGCCCTCCACCCCTCGACCCACCATCAGAGGCATAGCTGTTCAGTCTCTCCCCAGTCCGTTCCTCACCGATTCCCTGGGACCCTTCCGACACTCCCAAACTGGATGTGGACCCACAGGAAAAGGTGACAGTGACAGGGGCATTACCTAGGGCATGGGGTTGGGAATAAGGACAGGAAATGGGCATCCGCGGGGTTCCGACCCGCTCTCTGCCTTCGGAGAGTCCCGTATCATTGTGCGGACGTGCCGCTGGTTGGGCCTCACCCGTATCAGCTCTCCTCGCAGCCTGCCAGCTCTTTGTTGACACAGGTGATCGGGAAGCACTGCCCGATCGCCGAGGCGTTGTGGTTCTCTCTCTGGTCATTCCGCTACCTCCGCCGGAAGTGATGTCATCACCGGAACCGGATACTCCGCCATCTTGCGATGGATCCCCATGCGGGATCTCTTCCTCCACAACGACATCCGCCGCCGGAAGTGATGGTTCTGCTCTCCGCTCCGTTCGGGCCTGGGCTAGGCCTTCCTCCTCCGTTGCCACCACCGGCGCCTGGGGAGGGTAAGGATGTATCTCACCGCTCCGTCGGCTCGGGATGGGATCTTCTCCTCCTTCCGCGCTGTAAGTCACCACGGCCGTGGGACTCCGCCGCTCCGGTTGTCTCCGCACAGGCGATCTCGGCACCTCGAGACTCCGCTCCGCTGCAACACAGGTAAGTGCTGGTTCTTTTGCAGCACCGCTGTAGTGGTCCGCCGGTAGGCGCATCACCACCGATATCGGGCTTGCCTGCTCCTCGTCCGATGAAGCAGACTCCGACACTAGAAGTGGCACTTCCGCAGGGGACCGACGGTGAGGTTCCGGGTTCTCACCGCGGTTGTAGACCCCTTTCTCTCTAGGCTCCGTTGCGATCACTAGGAGCGATCCCCATTCTCCGGGATCAACTGGTTCGGTGCAGGCCGCACGCAGGGCTTCAGCCATCAGCATGGCTGTGTCCGCTCCCGCCTTGACTACCAGGGAGCCTCCTGGCAATAAATAGGGATATACCCCAATGTCTATCTCGCTCTTTGCTGTGCTGGTTACGGGAGACACTTTGCACAGTGGTCTCTCCTGTTCCACAGATAACGGGGCAGGTGATTCCTTATCTCCAGCTTCACTGGTGTGGTCCGCCGGCTGGGGCATCACCACAGCTGGGTGTTGGTCATGGGAGGCACTAAGTAGCTTCTCTCTGAAGACAGCCGGAACATCAGCAGGACTCATAGTGATATAGAGTCCCGGTTCCTCCTCCTGGTGAACAGAAATGGCTGATGACTGCTCAAAACTCTCGCTCCCCCTGGTGGAATTTAAAGGAGGGGCGGCACACTCTTTCACGTTATGGCCCCTAATTGGCTCTAAGTCCGTCACAGTCTCTGAGGGCGCGGCTACAGCTTTCGCGCCATACCTCCCCACAGGGTGTGGTTTTCACTTTGGCGCCAATCCCGGCCAACTTTCTGCAATTTTAGCATTTGCAGAATTTCCTGCAACTGGCCCACGCGGTCTCCCAGGGAGGCGGGAACCGCCATTTTGGGTCGCTCTGCTATCCCTATTAGCAGCAGTTGTAACTTCGTGTTTCTTTATCTTCTTCCTTAGCCACTTCCAGGAAAGGGGGTCACCCCGCATCCAAGAGCGACTCATCATGACCACAACAGGATGGTCAGGTATCGCTCCTCTCAGGAATTGATCACAACAGTACCTATCCACTTCAGTGGCCGCAATACGATCCCTTCTCCGCATCTCCCCCAAGACTGCTCCAATCCGCAGGAGGAACTCAGATAGCTCCTCTCCGTCTTTCTGACAAAGACTGTAGTACCGCTTCATCAATTGTCCCATGTCCTCTTTACACACAACGGACTGATTGAGCATTACTCCTGACTCCAACGCCGTCACCATCTTGCGTTGCGGTGTTTTCTCGTAACAGTTATCGTACATGGGGCTCCTCTCTGCGGGGCAGCCACCACACCGTTACAATAAAGATGTCTCTGATGCACCACCACATGTGTACCTAATGTAGGCTGGACTCATGTATGCACTACCTCAGGCTAGGCTCACTCTCTCAGTGTCTGCTGTATCTCCTTCCTCCCAGTCTGTGCTCCCTACGGTAAGAGGTCTGGAATGGGCTAGAGTACTCTGGGGCTTCCATGCAGTACTTGGGGTGTCTACCTGTCTTGGTTAGCCTAGCGCAGACCCTCTCCAGGATTCCTGACCTCGTTAACAGGCTATCCCTTCTGGCATCCTACCAACTAGCACTACCTCAAAGTGACTCGGTCAGCTATAGCCCGGCTCCAAACCCCTCACTCCTTTCAGGCCCCTAGGTCATCCCTGCGAACCGACAATACCCTGTCAGCCCCTGACCACCCCTAGGTCTGTCCCAACGCAGCACAGAGTGGCAGCAGACACTCTCCCTGTTTCCCAGTGTGCCTAGCTAAAGCCCGTCCTGTTGACAGATCTGATCTCAGCAGCGCCTCCAATTGTAACGGTTTTTCTGAACTGGCCTGACCCACCCAATCTTACATTGGCCCCTGTGGTCTAACCAGTCCCCATTACAGTGTGATAGTGTCTGGTGGTGCACCTGTTGGCAACAGGACTCCTGAGTCTCCCGCATGATGGTGTATGGGGAGGACCCATCCAGACAGGCAGCTGAGGTAGTGTGCTTGAGTCCTACCTATATCCAGTGCAGCGCCTCCACCTCATCAGGATCCCGGCGTCCGCTTGAGGATGAGTCTGATGAGGAACTCCTCTGTGGTGCTCCTCTCTGTGCAATGACTTCACACTTGCACACAAGAGTGTTGTTAATCAGATGCATCTTTATTTGCACGGTGGGCCAACTGCCCTCCACAATGGGGTGTATTCAGCCCTCCATGGTTCAGCTGCTTCCCTCTGAAAGGTCCCTCCTTTTCTAATGGAGTTGCTTCCACCTCTCCCCTAAGGAAGATTCACCAGCTCCTCTTTGTCTGCCTTGTGCTGCCAGACTCACAGCTCTGCATCAGACTACTGCAACAATGTTGCAGACCTCCATGTGCCTCTTACTGAACAGAGGCAGTCAACAACAGGAACTCAACTAACTTTAAACAGTGCTGTGTCTTATATCACCTAGGAACAGGCACATCTCTGATGTCACTAACCGTGGACACACAGCATGTTGTCACTTCCTATGGGACATATGACACCTCACCAGGGTGTGAGGGCAAACCTCCATGATAACTACTGGCATTCCTGCATACTTACCAGGTTTACTGCCAGCATGAGAAAGAGATATGTACACCAATTTTACACATGGCTACATAAATATATAAATAAATATATATATATAAATATATATATATTACCCCAACAACCCCTATACCCCCTTAACATACACATATGCACATATGCACATCAATGATACTATAGGCCGGCGGGAGCCCTCGGGTGTTACCCGCAGGCAAGCAGTACCAATTCTGTGCCCCACCCCCACCCCCAATTAATGTCAAAACACATACATACTTATAAATAAATAACCCCCCCCCCCCCAACACATACAGTATAGTAATGGGCACAATTACTATTATGTGAATGTGCCCATTTAAAATACATAAAGAACAATCAATACATTAAATACATATTGCACTCACCCATGTCCGGCTGCCACGATGAAGGCCATCCTCATCTTCATCACCGTCCATGCTCCCTCCGCTGCTGCAAAACAGAAACAATAATAAAAACATCCAATGTAATGTCCCCTAACCCCTTAATCACCATAGTGGTTATTAACCGCTAAAGTCATTAAGGGGTTAACCTACCCTCACCCACCACTCGGGAGGCCTACATACCCTCCCACACTAACCCCCCACCCCATGAGGCCTAACCACCCTCACCCACTACCCACAAGGGAGGCCTACCCACATACCTTTTGGACCAATACCCCCTCTGGCCACCCCCAGTACCCACAATAAAAACAATGCAAAGCCCCACATTAAACATCATTATATTTTTTAAATAAATTACCCACCCCCTGTGCCCCTAAATACATAATTTATCCTTTTACATACAGGATTCATACCCCAGCCCCACGCGAGTCCCCGGCGGGCTTGGCGGGTCACCTGACAGACCTACAGGGTACCAGTAACATGTTTCACACAGGTTCTGGAGGCCTGTTGGTGGCATTGATTGGCATTTGAGGATTTTGATTGGAAGATCAGATTGGATTATTAAAGGAAATTGATTTTATTGTAGTGTGTCTGTATGGAGAAGTGGTATTTGTAGTACAGCATGTTTTTGATAACCCTTCTACATGTATTTGTATATTGGTTCATCATGTTTGTGTGTGTATATATATATATATATATATATATATATATATATATATATATATATATATATATAAAAACAAGAAACAAACAGCGCAAATTTCAACAATATGTTAGCGGGGTGAATTTATATATACATCACACCGCTTAGCCAATTCAATCAATAAAAGAGGTACATACCCTTGTTATCTACTAACCCTACAGACTGCAGCCAGTTTAGGTCTGCGGCTCCACAATCGCCGCCTTGGATGTATGAAGAAGATTGACCTAGGCGCACATATGTAGGGGAAGAGAAAGACAAAGAGAAATATCATAGGGCAGTATATCTAAAAATAATCAGACCGTAGTTTGGTAAGATATGCGCTGACACTGATAGAGTAAATAAAAGCCTGTAATCCACTTTGGGACTCACGAACTCAGCTCCTGCAGCTTATTCCTTTCTTGGCCTCTGGATCTTCTGGGTGCTTGTCTTCATGGATCAGCAACAGCAGCAGCAATCACGGAGGGTTTGTTACACCAAACTTTCCCTTACAGATGGATCTCGCAAAGAGGGGATGGGAAGGGAAATACAAGGGAAAACAAAATGTGTAAAACCTTTTAATTAAAACGTAATGAAAAATTAAAAACAGGTAATCAACTCACATTCTGTGAGTTAAATACAGGCAGTAGAGAGTGTTTAGCGAGTTTCTCACACTCGTGTTGAAAAGCGCCGATTACCAGTCCTCCTCACGCTAGCAGTTACTTCCGCATCACGTGGTCTGACGCGGCTCGGCTCTCGCGGGATTTGGTCTCTGTTACTCAGTTGTTTACTGCCGCTGCTCCATTCGAATGTCTCTCTGAGCAGTATCTCAGCGTGTCTCTCTCTACTCCAATAACGCTGGCCCTACGCGTTTCTCCACTTGGGCTTCGTCAGGGGCTGCTCACATTACCTAATCCCTACCTGGGAATTTAAACGTACCTCTCTTGATTGATTGGCTATTACATAATTGGTTAATCATTCAGCCCACCGGCATATTAAGACCTTCTATACAGTACCTGATATACACATTACAAATAGTATCTATTCACAGAACAGCGGAATTAGATATTGTAACCATTATATATAATTGCTTTTGATCGGACATGGTGTTTTACTCGTGTTATACAGATAGGAACACATTATGTCAATGTAATCAGTCTAGATTGATGTTATTAATATAAATAAAATACTTAAATCTTTAGAATAGGTTTCTCTAAGATTCTTAGTATATTATAGAGTCATATATATTAAAGGGACATAGTCTGAAATATAAAGAATAAATATACTTACAAGATAATTCATTTATTTATTTATACCAAGAATATTAAAGGTATACGTTTTCTATTTATGCAAATAACTGCATTTATATAAAATTGGAAAATTTATCCAGAGATGGAATAGTTTTAAACATAACTACAGTTATGTATTATAAATAGAATGTCACAATACAAAAGAGGATATATATTGTATAGCTACACAACATTACATATTATAATATTTGATTAGTTGTGCAAAATCAACAATATCACAAATCATTTGAAGAGAGAGGGGGAATCATATATAGAGGGTGATCTTCTATTTCCTACAAGTATATTTTCGTTTGTATATTTTCACAACACATCATTCATTAAATGGTATCAACAATATTAATTCATTATTACTCACATTTCTATCTAATAGATAACTAAATCAGCGTGTCTACAATAAATGTGTATAAATTAAATTATATTATATAGTGAATATTAAACAACATATACCAAATCTTTATAAATTAGAGTCCAATTAATTATTAGGATCTCTTCCCTTATCAATATGTAAGAACCCGTGTTATAAATAATATCAGAATCAGAATCACACATTTGTTCCATTTTCCTCTGTTGTCATTTTAGAGTTTTGATGCATAATAACACAAAAATCTATTCAGAGAGGGTAATTGGTTTGTTATTTTTTTTTTTTTTGTCATAACCATCACTATCAGTTCTGGACAACAGTGGTACATATATGGAGGATAAATTACTTCCACAATCAGCATTTATCTGCATTGATCTGCATTGAGTTCATCATGGGGAACATAGTTATGTCAACATTGACGTGATTAATCTATACGATAATTACAATATTTAATCCTATACTTAAAAGGTTACTGTACATATGAGTGGTATTAATTCTCATATTTTGTTGGGAACATGTGGTGGGTTGATATCCATGTATCTATTAGTATTGCAACACTGGAACAATAATCTTCGTATATATAATTGCTAAATGGGTGGTCATACAGTATTTACAAACTACCTCAAAGCATATGATTCACGTAAATGCACATGAACACCACAGAGCTAACAGCCCTTTACATTTTAGTTTTAACATTCTTATGTACCAACTAGATTTAACATGATGGATCAGAAACATAATGAAGGAAGTGCCATTGACTAAATACAGATGATGATTTTACTACAACATATTAACATATCAACACATGTGGTTATCTGTTAAACACTCCCATTGTCTGCATGGTACATAGTACTGAAACTGAGAATGGGAACAGAATGAAGAACATAGAGATGCTAACTTATTCTCTGAGGAAAGATCCCAGGTCAATATCTATATTCATTCCATGCGGTATTAACGTTTTCATAGTATAGATCCAGAACGTTTCTTGCCTTGATATTTTTATGACCTAGTTGCCTCCTCTCCAATTTGGATGGATCTTGTCTATTCCAAAAAATTTTAGACCACTGGGATTCTGATCACGGTGGTCTTTAAAATGTTTCGACATGCTGTGTTGCATGAACCCTCTCTCTATATTCTTTATATGTTCTGCCACTCTCAATTTCAGTTTCCGAGTTGTTCTACCTATGTACTGCTTGTTACATGGACATTGCAACATATATATTATATAATTTGAGTTGCAATCTATGAAGTCTTTTATTTCAAACTCCACTTGTGTTACTTCAGATTTTACTTTCTTAAATGATTTCTGTGTGTTTAAATTTAGTTTACAACCCCTACATGTTTGACACTTGAAAAAAACGTTAGTTATATTCACAGGTTTAACGCACTCTTTCTTTAAACAACTTGGGGCCAGTTTTTGTTTCAAGTTTGGGGCCTTCGTGAATATTATTTTGGGTTTTGCTGGTAGTATTTGCTGCAGGATTGGGTCTTTATGTAGAATATTCCAATGTTTATGGAATATTCTTCTAATATGTTTAGAGGAGTTAGTGTATCTTGTGACAAAAGGTACAGAGATTTTGTCCTTCTCTCCTTTTCTGCCTATTCCCCCTTTTGGTTTGTATGTCATCAGATCTGAACGCTCCATCTGAGTTACTTTATGGTATGCCTCTTTGACCACTTCCTTCTTATATTTTCTTTCGGTAAACCTCTCCATCAGCTCATGTGCTTGTTCATGATAAGTGTGTTCCTGTGTGCAATTTCGTCGCACCCTTTGCAGTTGACCTAGGGGAATGTTGTCAATCCATCTATCTAAATGTCCACTGTCCCCCATCAGAAAATTGTGACAGTCTACCTCTTTCACAAATGTCTTAGTTTCCAATACTCCATTGGAAACATAAAGTTGTAGATCCAAAAATTCTATGCTATCATAACTATACTTATGTGTGAATCTTAGATTGTATGGATTATTGTTAAACTGATACAGGAAGGTTTTTAACAATTCTACACTACCCTCCCATACAACGAATATATCGTCAATATATCTATGCCAGGATACCAGATTTGCCCCGTACTCATGGCCTGACCAGATGAATTTGTCTTCCCACATCCCCATGAGGATGTTGGCATAATTCGGAGCAAATCTGGTACCCGTGGCAGTGCCCCTAATCTGCAGAAAATACTGATTGTCATACCAAAAGTAGTTGTGGGTAAGTATATATTTTATGCAGTCCACAATAAACTTGATCTGTAATTTATCCAACTCACCACTTTGTGTGAGATTTTCTTTTACTGCATTGCATCCATGTACATGGTCTATGACCGTATACAAGGAGCATACATCACAGGTTACCAGTATATAGTTTTCACTCCACATCATATTCCGGATGATATTAAGTATTTGAATGCTATCCTGTACATATGATTTTAGTTTTTTCACTGGACTTTTTAGGAATGTGTTGATGTAGCCTGAAAGGTTCGCAGTTAAGGACTTAATTCCAGAGACTATTGGATGCCCGGGGGGGTTGGTGGCATCTGTATGAAGTTTTGGTAAATAGTAGAATATTGGGATCCTGGGGGATTCTACATTTAGGTATTCCCATTCTGATTTATCTAGGATCTCATCTCTATACCCTTCATTTAATAATTCTAACAGTTCTCTTTTGAATTGTTCAGTTGGATTGTTTGGTAGTACTTTGTATGTAACCATATCTCCCAGTAATCTATGGGATTCCTTATCATAGTCTCTTCTATTCAAGATAGCCACCCCCCCCCCTTCTCTGCAGGTTTTATAACAATCTTGTCTCTTTCTGACAGTTCATTTACTGCATCTAACTCTCTTTTAGTAAAAAAATTTGCGGTTCTAATTTTCTTATCCCTCCCAAGCTTCTCTATATCCTCTTGAACCAGTTTGGTAAATGTATCTATATGTCCTCCCTTCAAATAACTGGGATAGAAAATTGAACTTTTTTTTCATGCTGAGTGTACGAATCTTTCACATGTTGTTATAATATTTGTTGTTACCTCATGTGTAATATTTTGCTTTAGAAAATATTTCTTTAATGTTAAATTTCGGGCGAATTTACTAACATCAATATAAGTGTTGAAAGTATTGATTTTGTTAGTTGTGCGAAAGCCAAACCCTTCTGCAGTATACTTGTTTGTTCTTTAGTTAAGACAGCCTCACTTAAATTAAAAATTCCCTTTGTGGAAATCTCTACGTTGTTTGTTTTTTCATGGGTTTTTGTCCTTCCTCTCTTTCCTCTCTTTGTGGACTTTCTATCTTCCTTTTTTGTGGGGTGTTCGATTTGTTTTCTTCCCTCACTTGTGACTGAGTTTTGATTGTCTCTCCTGGTTTTTCTCTCTGTTGTTTCCTCTCTAAAAAAGAAGAGGAGGAGGTTGATGTGGATGGTTTTACCTCATCCTCAAACACCTCTTCTCTCTCTCTGTCTCTAGGAAAGTATTCTTGTCTTGTGTTCTGTTTGCCATTATAGCCTTTCCAGCTATGTTTTCTACCCCTAAAATCACCTGATCCACGTCTATCCCTATCCTGGTGATATTTATTCTTATTCCAATATCTATTGTCTTTGGGGTAGTGTTTATTGGAACTAGGACCCATGTACCTATTACCATCTACATTTTGATGTCCCTGTTGTGTATCATTTGGATTAGATCCTTTTGACTCTTGTTTGATCTCTTGTTGGTTTTTTTTCCATGATCTATAAAAATTATTTATATAATCCTCTTTGTCTCTTCTAAACTTCCTTTGTTTAGATAATTTCGTTTCTTTCTCAATTTTGTCTGTTCTTAATTTAACTTTCTTTTCAATTTCTTTGTGTTTTTCAGTTTTATCCAAACTATTAAGTTTACTTTCTATGGTCACAATATCTGTCTCTTATGAAGCCAGACTTCTATTCCTTTGTTGAATTAATAATTTCATCAATTCAATAGATGCCTTATCCAGGATGTTGTTCCATTCTTTCATAAATTTTGTATCATCCTGGTCTGCGGTAGGATCTTTAAATATCCTTAATCCTCTTGGGATCCTATCCACCGCAATATACTGTTCTAATGTGATGACTTCCCAGTATGCTTTGATATATTTAACCATTAATCTCTCCAGTTTGAGGAATAGTGAATCCAAATCCTCATCATCTCCTGCAACGCTATCTAACCTTATATCATCTGAGAATATATCTTCTACATTAATGCCTCTATGTTTCCTCAAATAAAATATGGACTCATGTTCCATAGCTGTGGCCATTATTGTAACTATGTTAAAAAATGCTGCTAAATGTATAGTGGACAAAAATATATAAAAACAAGAAACAAACAGCGCAAATTTCAACAATATGTTAGCGGAGAAGTGGTATTTGTAGTACAGCATGTTTTTGATAACCCTTCTACATTTATTTGTATATTGGTTCATCATGTTTGTGTGTATATATATATATATATATATATAAAAACAAGAAACAAACAGCGCAAATTTCAACAATATGTTAGCGGGGTGAATTTATATATACATCACACCGCTTAGCCAATTCAATCAATAAAAGAGGTACATACCCTTGTTATCTACTAACCCTACAGACTGCAGCCAGTTTAGGTCTGCGGCTCCACAATCGCCGCCTTGGATGTATGAAGAAGATTGACCTAGGCGCACATATGTAGGGGAAGAGAAAGACAAAGATAAATATCATAGGGCAGTACAGCTAAACCCCGTTATAACGCGGTCATCGGGGTCCACCCCGAGACCACCGCGTTACTAACGGGGTCGCGCTAATTTAAAAAAAAAATATGGCCGCCGCATCAGTGCATATTTGCCCCGCGGTCCCGGCTTCCCCCTGTCACTGCGTGACAGGAGATGGGAGGGGGGATTCCCCTCCGGCTTCAGCTTCCCCTGTCACCGCGGGACAGGAGATGGGAGGGGGGATGCCCCTCCGGCTTCCGCTTCACCTGTCACCGCGTGACAGGAGATGGGAGGGGAGATTCCCCTCCGGTCCGGCTCCCCCCCGCCACAGCACAGGGCCCTCGCGCCGCAATACAGGGCCCCCTGGCCCTGCCGTAGCGCAGGGTCGTCCTGCCCCCCCCCATGCCCCCCGCGCTGCACCGGGCCATCCCACCAGCCCCCGCAGCATCGGGGGCCCCCGCAGCCATCATCCCCCTCCACCGCAGCACCACCCCCACCGGCACGCCCCCCCCCTGCAGCCACATGCCTCACCAATCATCCCCAAGGTAAGGCTGATTTATGTATATGTGTAGGGTGTGTGTGTGTGCAGTGTGCGTGTGTGTGTGTGTGTAGTGTGTGTCAGTGTGAGCAGTGTGTGTGCAGTGTGCAGTGTGTGCAGTGTGAGCAATGAGCAGTGTGTGTGCAGTGTGCAGTGTGTGTCAGTGTGAGCAGTGTGTGTGCAGTGTCAGCAATGAGCAGTGTGTCAGTGTGTGCAGTGTGAGCAATGAGCAGTGTGTGTGCAGTGTGCAGTGTGTGTCAGTGTGAGCAGTGTGTGTGCAGTGTGAGCAATGAGCAGTGTGTCAGTGTGTGCAGTGTGAGCAATGAGCAGTGTGTCAGTGTGAGCAATGAGCAGTGTGTGCAGTGTGCAGTGTGTGTCAGTGTGAGCAGTGTGTGTGCAGTGTGAGCAATTAGCAGTGTGTTAGTGTGTGCAGTGTGAGCAATGAGCAGTGTGTGTGCAGTGTGAGCAATGAGCAGTGTGTCAGTGTGTGCAGTATGAGCAATGAGTAGTGTGTGTGCAGTGTGCAGTGTGTGTCAGTGTGAGCAGTGTGTGTGCAGTGTGAGCAATGAGCAGTGTGTCAGTGTGTGCAGTGTGAGCAATGAGCAGTGTGTGTGCAGTGTGTGTCAGTGTGAGCAGTGTGTGTGCAGTGTGTGTGCAGTGTGCAGTGTGTGTGCAGTGTGTCAGTGTGTGCAGTGTGAGCAATGAGCAGTGTGTGTGCAGTGTGCAGTGTGTGTGCAGTGTGTCAGTGTGTGCAATGAGCAGTGTGTGTGCAGTGTGCAGTGTGTGTGCAGTGTGCAGTGTGTGTGCAGTGTGAGCAATGAGCAGTGTGTGTGCAGTGAGTGTGTGCAGTTTTTAGAAACGGGAGCCACGGGAAAACCGCGTTATAACCGAATCGCGGTATAGCGAGGCGCGTTATAACGGGGTTTAGCTGTATATCTAAAAATGTGTGTGTGTGTGTAGTGTGTGTCAGTGTGAGCAGTGTGTGTGCAGTGTGCAGTGTGTGCAGTGTGAGCAATGAGCAGTGTGTGTGCAGTGTGCAGTGTGTGTCAGTGTGAGCAGTGTGTGTGCAGTGTGAGCAATGAGCAGTGTGTCAGTGTGTGCAGTGTGAGCAATGAGCAGTGTGTGTGCAGTGTGCAGTGTGTGTCAGTGTGAGCAGTGTGTGTGCAGTGTGAGCAATGAGCAGTGTGTCAGTGTGTGCAGTGTGAGCAATGAGCAGTGTGTCAGTGTGAGCAATGAGCAGTGTGTGCAGTGTGCAGTGTGTGTCAGTGTGAGCAGTGTGTGTGCAGTGTGAGCAATTAGCAGTGTGTTAGTGTGTGCAGTGTGAGCAATGAGCAGTGTGTGTGCAGTGTGAGCAATGAGCAGTGTGTCAGTGTGTGCAGTATGAGCAATGAGTAGTGTGTGTGCAGTGTGCAGTGTGTGTCAGTGTGAGCAGTGTGTGTGCAGTGTGAGCAATGAGCAGTGTGTCAGTGTGTGCAGTGTGAGCAATGAGCAGTGTGTGTGCAGTGTGTGTCAGTGTGAGCAGTGTGTGTGCAGTGTGTGTGCAGTGTGCAGTGTGTGTGCAGTGTGTCAGTGTGTGCAGTGTGAGCAATGAGCAGTGTGTGTGCAGTGTGCAGTGTGTGTGCAGTGTGTCAGTGTGTGCAATGAGCAGTGTGTGTGCAGTGTGCAGTGTGTGTGCAGTGTGCAGTGTGTGTGCAGTGTGAGCAATGAGCAGTGTGTGTGCAGTGAGTGTGTGCAGTTTTTAGAAACGGGAGCCACGGGAAAACCGCGTTATAACCGAATCGCGGTATAGCGAGGCGCGTTATAACGGGGTTTAGCTGTATATCTAAAAATAATCAGACCGTAGTTTGGTAAGATATGCGCTTACACTGATAGAGTAAATAAAAGCCTGTAATCCACTTTGGGACTCACGAACTCAGCTCCTGCAGCTTATTCCTTTCTTGGCCTCTGGATCTTCTGGGTGCTTGTCCTTATGGATCAGCAACAGCAGCAGCAATCACGAAGGGTTTGTTACACCAAACTTTCCCTTACAGATGGATCTCGCAAAGAAGGGATGGGAAGGGAAATACAAGGGAAAACAAAATGTGTAAAACCTTTTAATTAAAACGTAATGAAAAATAAAAAACAGGTAATCAACTCACATTCTGTGAGTTAAATACAGGCAGTAGAGATTGTTTAGCGAGTCTCTCACACTCGTGTTGAAAAGCGCCGATTACCAGTCCTCCTCACGCCAGCAGTTACTTCCGCATCGCGTGGTCTGACGCGGCTCGGCTCTCGCGGGATTTGGTCTCTGTTACTCAGATGTTTACTGCCGCTGCTCCGTTCGAATGTCTCTCTGAGCAGTATCTCGGCGTGTCTCTCTCTACTCCAATAACGCTGGCCCTACGTTTTTCTCCACTTGGGCTTCGTCAGGGGTGCTCACATTACCTAATCCCTACCTGGGTATTTAAACGTACCGCTCTTGATTGATTGGCTATTACATAATTGGTTAATCATTCAGCACACCGGCATATTAAGACCTTCTATACCTGATATACACAATACAAATAGTATCTATTCACAGAACAGCGGAATTAGATATTGTAACCATTATATATAATTGCTTTTGATCGGACATGGTGTTTTACTCGTGTTATACAGATAGGAACACATTATGTCAATGTAATCAGTCTAGGTTGATGTTATTAATATAAATAAAATACTTAAATCTTTAGAATAGGTTTCTCTAAGATTCTTAGTATATTATAGAGTCATATATATTAAAGGGACATAGGGCCTCATGCAGTAAGCCCCGATAAGGCTTTTTCGGCATTTTTTCGCCATTTTTTGCCCTCCAGATTCAGTAAGCGCCGATAAGTGGGAATTATCGGCAACTTTTCCTCCCGATAAAAAATTATCGGGAGCCGGCTGCCGATAAGCCACTTATCGGCACTTTTTAAACCCGGCTGAATTCAGGTAGCCCCGATCAGCTGTTTGGTGCTGATTGGCACTCCAGACTGGAGAGTTTATCGGGAATCCAGCCCGCCAACTAAAGTTGGCAAGTTGGTGGAGGAAACGCATCGGTAAGAGCGACACTTAGAAAAAATCAGGTCTTTTTCCTGTCTGTGATTGATGCCGGGGGTCTCCGGAGATGAAACCCGCTCCGGAGCCCCCCGGCATGCTTCCAAGGCAGGAAAAAGGCATGTACAGCCCACATCATTACCTTAGCGGCTAACCGCTAAGGCAATGAAGGGGTTAACCCACCGTGCCAGCTTTATTGTGGCTAGCGGGGGTGGGTGAAGGGGGTATTTGGCCCTGGGTGTGAGTTTAGGACTTGCGGGGGGGTTGCGAGTGTACTTAACCCCTTCACGACAGTAGCAGTTAATACCGCTACGGTCATGAATGGGGTGAAGCCCTCCCCCGCTACCCCCCGCAAGGCCAAAACAAACACCGTTGGGGCTAATACCCCCTTCACCCACCCCCGCTAGCCACAATAAAAAATAATCACAACAGCAGCCCCAAACTAAATAAATAAGTAAATATATATAAATAAATAAATAAATAAATATCTCTATATAAATAAATAAATATATATATATATATAACCCAACAACCCCTAACATACACATATATGCACATAAATGATACTATAGGCCGGCGGGGGCCCTCGGGTGTTACCCGCAGGCCTACAGTACCAATTATGTGCCCCCCCAAATTAATGTCTAAACACATACATACTTATAAAGAAATACACCCCCCCCTTAACACATACAGTATAGTAATGGCCACAATTACTATTATCCACAAAGGGATTGTAGTGAATGTGCCCATTTTAAATACATAAACACCAATCAATACATTAAATACATATAGCACTTACCACCCATGTCCGGCTGCCACAATGAAGGCCATCCTCCTCTTCATCCTGCCCATGGCCCCTCCACTGCTGCAAAACAGACACAATAATGAAAACATCCAAAGTAATGTCCCCTAACCCTTTAATCACCATAGCGGTTATTAACCGCTACAGTCATTAAGGGGTTAATCCACCCTCACCCACCACTCGGGACACCTACATACCCTCCCACACTAACCCCCCACCCCATGAGGCCTAACCACCCTCACCCACTACCCACAAGGGAGGCCTACCCACATACCATTGGGGAAACCCCCCCCCAACCCCAGTACCCACAATAAAAACAATACAGTGACCCACAATAAACATCATAATATTTAATAACTACATTACCCACCCCCTGTGCCTCCCCATAAATACAAGATTTATCCTTTTACAAACAGGGTTCATAACGCAGCCCCACGCGAGTCCCCGGTGGGCTGGCAGGGCACCTGACAGACCTACAGGGTACCAGCAGCCCTTTTCAAACAGGTTCTGGAGGCCTGCTGGTGGGTCCCACCAGCACCATGGCCCCCAGGTGGTCTCTTTGGGTCACCGTTGGCCACAATTGGGTCCCCATGGTAGGCCCAAGGATGTCTGGGAGCCCCGGGTCAGACCCACAGGTGTCTGCGGGGCCTCGGGTGGTTCCCACGGGGGGTCTGGGGAACTCACGAGTGCTCACTATGGGTCCGCGGGGACCCCACAGAAGTGGGACCACACATCTTCATCCCCGCACCTACGGGTCGGCGGTGCCCCCACAGATGTGAGGCCACCGTTTCATCCCTGCAGACTACGGGTCCGCGGTGCCCCCACAGATGTGATGCCACCGCTTCATCCCCGCATGTGTCACCCGTGGAACCACCAGCCTGGTACCCGTGAGATACCCGAGGAGACCCAGAGGTCTCCAGAGGTCCCACGCAGAACCACGGAACAAACCGTGAATGTAAAAAAAATAAACCTGGCCTATACATTCAATACATACACCCCCCACCCCAACACCTACAGTACAATAATGTGCAAAATAACTATTATCCAGATAGGGATAATAGATTATTTGCAAATTATTAAAAACATTAACTAGCATATTCAAATAAATAAAGTACTACTGACCTCATCAATAAGAAGTCTCAGTCGCCAGCAACATCCTTGTCTTGCCCACAAAATACATAGCCAAAACAAAACCAATACATTGCAATTGCATTCAGATATCAATTAACCCCTTAAACACCTTATTGGATAATAACCGCAAAGATAATTAAGGGGTTAAGCCACACTGGCCCGATACCCACCCTTCACCCATGAATTTGTACAGTGGCTTCATCATGAAAATATATATATATATATATATATATATATATATATATATATATATATATACAGAGATATATATATATATACAAAAGATAAATAAAAGCATATAATGAGTATACTCATTCGCCAACCGCCCACGATCATCTCCTGTCACATGGTACGGGAACCAATCAGAGCGTGGGAAGTCTATCCCTACTCTGATTGGCTCCCGTACCATGTGACAGGCTTTCAATGACGTCACATCCGTTCTCCCCCAAGCCTCTGTCACATGGTATACTAGAGCCAATCAGAGTAGGGATGGAGTTCCCACGCTCTGATTGGCTACCGTACCATGTGGGGACGGCAATGTTTCTTTTCATGACGTCATCTTAAAGGCAATTGAAGCAAAGCCATTCTGATTGGCTGTGCTTTCATTGCCTTTAAGTAACGTCATCATTTATTTTTTTTATCGGCCAAACACATGGTTTTCACGGCCCAATCAGGACTGTGGGAACCATGACGAAAATGTGACGTCATAGGCCTTTAAAAGCCTATGTCGTCTCATTTTGAAGCCAGACGCCGAGGAGGAAGGACCTCCTACAGAAGAAGAAGGACAGGACGTGGCCGAAGACGGGAAGAAGACCCCGGAAGAAGGTAGAAGAAAGAAGAATACAGATGAAGATGGATTACAATTAGAAGACCCGTGGATTGATTTGGATTTTTAGTGTAATGTTTATTTTTTTATGGTTTTTTATTTTATGGGTTCATGTGCCTGGTGGTTTTGTACGTGAGTAAGGTGTTCAACGGGAGTTGGTGGGGCCAAGTAATGGTAAGTGAACTAAAGAAATGTATTTTATTTAACTTGTTAATTTTTTTAAAGCTTTTTTAACATGTGTTTTTTTTGGTGGTATATCATTTCTTGCAACTGTATGTATGTATGTATATATGTCTAGAGAGATATATACATACAGGGTAAGAAATTATGTTGTTTTAAAAGCTTGATTTGATGTGTTTTTAAATAATTTGTCTATGCTGCTATGCTTTATTGTGTGTTTAAAGTATTTTACAACTAGATATATTTAATTGTTGATATTGTATTGTGTTCTTGAGGTCAGGGTTAGGCTTCGTTTTGTATTTTGTATTCTTGTTGGTACATATATTTTTTCACAGGCTAAATTGTTATGTTAAAGGCTTGAAATTGTTAATTGTTTAATTGTTAGGGATGGAATGTAAATTGTTTAGGGATGTCATTAATGAATGGTAATTGATGTATGTTTACTGGATTGGATAAAATAGTTTACTTGTTTGGAGGTATTTGTATTTTACTTGCAATGTTATTGTTAACATTCATTTGCAGAATGTATATGCTGCATAGATTGGATGCATCATATATACTACAGTATGTAAATGCAATGTGTTGATTGGCATTAGAGGTATTTGATTGGCATTTGATGATTGTGATTGTAAGATCAGTTAGGATTATGAAAGGAAATTAATTTTATTGTAGTGTGTCTTTATGGAGAATTGTTATTTGTAGTACAGTATGGTTTTGATAACCCTTCTACATTTATTTGTATATTGGTTCATCATGTGTGTGTGAATATATATATATTATTTTTTTTCATGATGAAGCCACTGTACAAATTCATGGGTGAAGGGTGAAGGGTGGGTATCGGGCGAGTGTGGCTTAACCCCTTAATTACCTTTGCGGTTATTATCCGATAAGGTGTTTAAGGGGTTAATTGATATCTGAATGCAATTGCAATGTATTGGCTTTGTTTTGGCTATGTATTTTGTGGGCAAAACAAGGATGTTGCTGGCGACGGAGACTTCTTATTGATGAGGTCAGTAGTACTTTATTTATTTGAATATGCTAGTTAATGTTTTTAATAATGGGCAAATAATCTATTATCCCTATCTGGATAATAGTTATTTTGCACATTATTGTACTGTAGGTGTTGGGGGGGGGGGTGTATGTATTGAATGTATAGGCCAGGTTTATTTTTTTTACATTCAGGGTTTGTTCCGTGGTTCGGCGTGGGACCTCTGGAGACCACCTGTGGGTCTCCTCGGGTATCTCACGGGTACCAGGCTGGTGGTTCCATGGGTGACACATGCGGGGATGAAGCGGTGGCATCACATCTGTGGGGGCACCGCGGACCCGTAGTCTGCGGGGATGAAGTGGTGGCCTCACATCTGTGTTGGCACCGCCAACCCGTAGGTGCGTGGATGAAGATGTATGGTCCCAATTCTATGGGGGCACCGCGGACCCATAGTGAGCACTCGTGAGTTCCCCAGACCCCCCGTCGGAATCACCCGAGGCCCCGCAGACACCTGTGGGTCTGACTCGGGGCTCCCAGACAACCTTGGGCCTACCGTGGGGACCCAAACCTGTTTGAAAAGGGCTGCTGGTACCCTGTAGGTCTGTCAGGTGCCCCACCAGCCCACCGGGGACTCGTGTGGGGCTGCGTTATGAACCCTGTTTGTAAAAGGATAAATCTTGTATTTATGGGGGGGGCACAGGGGGTGGGTAATGTATTTATTAAATATTATGATGTTTATTGTGGGTCACTGTATTGTTTTTATTGTGGGTACTGGGGGTGGGGGGGGTTCCCCAACGGTATGTGGGTAGGCCTCCCTTGTGGGTAGTGGGTGAGGGTGGTTAGGCCTCATGGGGTGGAGGGTTAGTGTGGGAGGGTATGTAGGCGTCCCGAGTGGTGGGTGAGGGTGGGTTAACCCCTTAATGACTGTTGCGGTTAATAACCGCTATGGTGATTAAGGGGTTAGGGGACATTACATTGGATGTTTTCATTATTGTGTCTGTTTTGCAGCAGCGGAGGGGTCCATGGGCAGGATGAAGAGGAGGATGGCCTTCATCGTGGCAGCCGGACATGGGTAGTGAGTACTATATGTATTTAATGTATTTATTGTTGTTTATGTATTTTAAATTCACAGGGGGTGTATGTTGTTTATTGCAATGTTTATTGGGGGCAAATGTCCCCAATAAACATGCTATTCTGCCTTAACCCCTTCATTGCCTTAGTGGCTATCCACTATGGTAATGAAGCAGCATTTATGTATTTTTAATACTATTGTGCGGGAGCAGGGGGCCCCCTGAGCTGAACCGCATTAATTTGTGGCTCAGAGACCCCCTGCTTCTTGAGTTACAGGCCCCGGTTTGGGGCATCGGTTACAGTGTCGCCGCCATATTTATAGCGGGCACGTCGCGAATGGGATGCTATAAAGATGGCGGCGACACTGCCACCCAGTGACACATTCCGGGGCCTGTAACTCGGGAAGCAGGGGGTCCCTGGTCCACAAAGTGATGCGGTTCAGCTCGGGGGACCCCCTGCTCACTGTACAGTATTATTAAATAAATATTCATGCTGCTTCGCTACCGTAGCAGATAGCCGCAAAGGTAAAGAACGAGTCTTTATTGATATGTGTGTTTTAATGATAGTGTAGATGTGCAGAGGGATACCGGCACCTCATAAAGGGGCCTGTATCTCGAGAAGCAGGGGGTCCCCGGACCTGAAATCAATGCGGTTCAGCTCCGGAGACCCCCTGCACATGTACACTATCAGTAAAAGTTGTTTATAAATACTTTATTTTTTGCCGATGTTTGCACTGAGAGAGCGGCTTGTCTCTCTCTGCTGCAAACACCTATCGGCAGAAAAGGCCTATCGGAAGGCTTATCGGGAGCCAGACTGTATCGGCACACGCTCATCGGCAGCTTTGCTTTCGCAGTGATTCGGCAGGGATCGGCATGGATTCTCCCTTACTGAATACCGCGAGGGCAAATCGCCAAAAAAAGGCCTATCTGCCACACTTGCCGAAAAGATTTTATCGGGACTTACTGCATCGAGCCCATAGTCTCAAATATAAAGAATATATATACTTACAAGATAATTCATTTATTTATTTATACCAAGAATAATAAAGGTATACGTTTCCTATTTATGCAAATAACTGCATTTATATAAAATTGGAATATTTCTCCAGACCAGAGACATAACATAAAACACAGACAAAGCTCAGTTTTTAGCACATCTAGTGAGACTCATACACGGTACAGTGCCTAAATATATATGGATAAATATCTAATAAGTAAATGGTCTTTTAGTTTGACATTTTTGGCCAAAATTGTTGTAAGCCCCTGAGCCAACGCCAAGGCAGACCACATATCAGGGGTCCCTAACGCTAATATAAATTCTTAATAACCTGTTTAATAACAGGAAGAATGATTTATAGTAAATCTGTCAATATTAGCTGCAAAGTTCTGTCTGACTGAAGCTTTTATTAACCTGTACATTACCAGGAAAAGCACTCTGTATTAGAGATGTCACAGCCAAACTGCAAGCAGGCAAGTTCCCCTGAGTGGAAGATGCTATGGAGTGAGCCCATAACCATTTAAATGTGGGAGGGGGTGAGCTTAAATTAAGTAGGAGGTTGCCAACCTCCAATCAGCCATGACTAGCTGGACAAGAATTGTAAAACCGTGTATGAGTCTCACTAGATGTGCTAAAAACTGAGCTTTGTCTGTGTTTTATGTTATGTCTCTGGTTTTAATGCATATTGCCATGCTCAGTAGCACTCCTCTGACACTCATATGCTTATATATATGTTGTGGGTATTTTGGGGGTTTAATAGGAGCTTGTTAGGTGTCCAGTATGTTTTACAATTCTTGTCCAGCTAGTCATGGCTGATTGGAGGTTGGCAACCTCCTACTTAATTTAAGCTCACCCCCTCCCACATTTAAATGGTTATGGGCTCACTCCATAGCATCTTCCACTCAGGGGAACTTGAATACAAAAAGGATGGGGGAGCACAATAGTTGGAAACAGGCAGTGTTGTAGAACTAGTAATCGCTTTTAAAATAAAGTAGTTATATCCTGAGTGAGTGTGGTAGCTCAGGTGTCTAATGTCTAATTTGAAGGATAGACACACATGGGTTCGTATGTATTGGTGAAAGGGTAGAATAAAAGTAAATACAACTTACACGGCCTTGTGTAAGCCCAATCGCATCAAGGTTTCTTTTGGAATCCCGTGTGCTTCTGGTGAGGCTTTTCTTCTTGCGGTGTGGGTTCTTCTTCTTGGAGTATAGGTTGCTTGCTTCGTTGGTTCAGAGTGCCGCTCCAGGAGGATTTCCTCTCGTATAAACAGAAAGGAGGATAGGGTTAACACATATACATATATACGTCAATGTGGGGGAGGGGATGGTGTGTTTATAGACCACCATAAAAAAATATATTATACTCTGGCACTCACACGGGCTGGTGTGAGTGTACTCTTATCTTGGTATCTTGTTTTCTTATGGGTGTTACCCAATTAGTATCAGGTGATGAAAGGTTGGGGTACAATGGTGTATATGGTAAAAATAACACAATACTCACACGGGCCAGTGTGAGTACACACTTCTAGCGGTATCTTTGTTCTTCTATTCCTGATGTAGCTAATGGTGAAGATCTTCACCATTAGCTACATCAGGAATAGAAGAACAAAGATACCGCTAGAAGTGTGTACTCACACTGGCCCGTGTGAGTATTGTGTTATTTTTACCATATACACCATTGTACCCCACCCTTTCATCACCTGATACTAATTGGGTAACACCCATAAGAAAACAAGATACCAAGATAAGAGTACACTCACACCAGCCCGTGTGAGTGCCAGAGTATAATATATTTTTTTATGGTGGTCTATAAACACACCATCCCCTCCCCCACATTGACGTATATATGTATATGTGTTAACCCTATCCTCCTTTCTGTTTATACGAGAGGAAATCCTCCTGGAGCGGCACTCTGAACCAACGAAGCAAGCAACCTATACTCCAAGAAGAAGAACCCACACCGCAAGAAGAAAAGCCTCACCAGAAGCACACGGGATTCCAAAAGAAACCTTGATGCGATTGGGCTTACACAAGGCCGTGTAAGTTGTATTTACTTTTATTCTACCCTTTCACCAATACATACGAACCCATGTGTGTCTATCCTTCAAATTAGACATTAGACACCTGAGCTACCACACTCACTCAGGATATAACTACTTTATTTTAAAAGCGATTACTAGTTCTACAACACTGCCTGTTTCCAACTATTGTGCTCCCCCATCCTTTTTGTATTCACTGCCTACAAGGGTCCTGGATAGATCCTGCTGGGGTTCCGAGTCACAAGAGGATACCACTTGAAAACTACTTACAGGCAGTATTACACCACAACTTTTTATATACCTCCGCACATCAAATAAGCCATACAGAGATAGCGCCCGGGTACCTCCACAAACAACTCAGGGGAACTTGCCTGCTTGCAGTTTGGCTGTGACATCTCTAATACAGAGTGCTTTTCCTGGTAATGTACAGGTTAATAAAAGCTTCAGTCAGACAGAACTTTGCAGCTAATATTGACAGATTTACTATAAATCATTCTTCCTGTTATTAAACAGGTTATTAAGAATTTATATTAGCGTTAGGGACCCCTGATATGTGGTCTGCCTTGGCGTTGGCTCAGGGGCTTACAACAATTTTGGCCAAAAATGTCAAACTAAAAGACCATTTACTTATTAGATATTTATCCATATATATTTAGGCACTGTACCGTGTATGAGTCTCACTAGATGTGCTAAAAACTGAGCTTTGTCTGTGTTTTATGTTATGTCTCTGGTTTTAATGCATATTGCCATGCTCAGTAGCACTCCTCTGACACTCATATTCTTATATATATGTTGTGGGTATTTTGGGGGTTTAATAGGAGCTTGTTAGGTGTCCAGTATGTTTTAATATTTATCCAGAGACAGAATAGTTTTAAACTTAACTACAGTTATGTATTATAGTCGAGACTACGGATTCTCTTTTTCAGCATTATTATAAATAGAATGTCACAATACAAAAGAGGATATATATTGTATAGCTACACAACATTACATATTATAATATTTGATTAGTTGTGCAAAATCAACAATATCACAAATCATTTGAAGAGAGAGGGGGAATCATATATTGAGGGTGATCTTCTATTTCATACAAGTATATTTTCGTTTGTATATTTTCACAACACAGCATTCATTAAATGATATCAACAATATTAATTCATTATTACTCACATTTCTATCTAATAGATAACTAAATCAGCGTGTCTACAATAAACGTGTATAAATTAAATTATATTATATAGTGAATATTAAACAACATATACCAAATCTTTATAAATTAGAGTCCAATTAATTATTAGGATCTCTTTTCTTATCAATATGTAAGAACCCGTGTTATAAATAATATCAGAATCAGAATCACACATATATTATTATTGTGTTTGCATTAATTTATCCAACTATAAAACAATAAAGTGACTATCTGTGATTAAATATTTATATTGATATAAATTATTATTATGTGGATCGTACATCAAGTAATTATGAACCATTTGTTCCATTTTCCTTTGTTGTCAATTTAGAGTTTTGATGCATAATAACACAAAAATCTATTCAGAGAGGGTAATTGGTTTGTTATTTTTTTTTTTTGTCATAACCATCACTATCAGTTCTGGACAACAGTGGTACATGTATGGAGGATAAATTCCTTCCACAATCAGCATTTATCTGCATTGATCTGCATTGAGTTCATCATGGGGAACATAGTTATGTCAACATTGATGTGATTAATCTATACAATAATTACAATATTTAATCCTATACTTAAAAGGTTACTGTACATATGAGTGATATTAATTCTCATATTTTGTTGGGAAAATGTGGTGGGTTGATATCCATGTAGCTATTAGTATTGCAACACTGGAACAATAATCTTCGTATATATAATTGCTAAATGGGTAGTGATACAGTATTTACAAACTACCTCAAAGCATATGATTCACGTAAATGCACATGAACACCACAGAGCTAACAGCCCTTTACATTTTAGTTTTAACATTCTTATGTACCAACTAGATTTAACATGATGGCTATCTTGAATAGAAGAGACTATGATAAGGAATCCCATAGATTACTGGGAGATATGGTTACATACAAAGTACTACCAAACAATCCAACTGAACAATTCAAAAGAGAACTGTTAGAATTATTAAATGAAGGGTATAGAGATGAGATCCTAGATAAATCAGAATGAGAATACCTAAATGTAGAATCCCCCAGGATCCCAATATTCTACTATTTACCAAAACTTCATAAAGATGCCACCAACCCCCCCGGGCATCCAATAGTCTCTGGAATTATGTCCTTAACTGCGAACCTTTCAGGCTAAATCGACACATTCCTAAAAAGTCCAGTAAAAAAACTAAAATCGTATGTACAGGATAGCATTCAAATACTTAATATCATCCAGAATATGATGTGGAGTGAAAACTATATACTGGTAACCTGTGATGTATGCTCCTTGTATACGGTCATAGACCATGTACATGGATGCAATGCAGTAAAAGAAAATCTCACACAAAGTGGTGAGTTGGATAAATTACAGATCAGGTTTATTGTGGACTGCATAAAATATATACTTACCCACAACTACTTTTGGTATGACAATCAGTATTTTCTGCAGATTAGGGGCACTGCCACGGGTACCAGATTTTCTCCGAATTATGCCAACATCCTCATGGGGATGTGGGAAGACAAATTCATCTGGTCAGGCCATGAGTACGGGGCAAATCTGGTATCCTGGCATAGATATATTGACGATATATTCTTTGTATGGGAGGGTAGTGTAGAATTGTTAAACACCTTTCTGTATCAGTTTAACAATAATCCATACAATCTAAGATTCACACATAAGTATAGTTATGATAGCATAGAATTTTTGGATCTACAACTTTATGTTTCCAATGGAGTATTGGAAACTAAGACATTTGTGAAAGAGGTAGACTGTCACTATTTTCTGATGGGGGACAGTGGACATTTAGATAGATGGATTGACAACATTCCCCTAGGTCAACTGCAAAGGGTGCGACGAAATTGCTATCCCTATAATAAAGCGTGACATGTTAACTGCCCACACACAGGGATGAGAGGAACATCAATCCACACACATATAGCATGAATCACACATAAATAATTAAATAATGGTGGAGTTAGGTAAATTGAAGCTTAATTCAGAGGACACCTCCCCACGCATGTGGGAGATATACTGATAGAAAGACTGTTTAAAAAAACGGAAGACAGTCATGGGTATACTGACAAAAATCAGAGGTAATATCACCATGTGAGTGTCCCGCGCCTCCGCTCAAGGTATCCGTCAGTCCTCCATAGTACGGCCACGAAGGGGTTAAGGCCAGCAAGCCACCATTACCGTCCTGGACAAGCAAAATTGCTGGTGTGAGTGGAGAGAGAGGCTGTAATCAGCCATGCGACTGTGTCCCCCGTCTGGAAACTCCGACAGCTGTTTCACCACACGGGCTTCTTCCGGGAGACGGTCTTTCTATCAGAATATCTCCCACATGCGTGGGGAGGTGTCCTCTGAATTAAGCTTCCATTTACCTAACTCCACCAATCCTGGTCCACTTAATATTATTTAATTTTTTTTCACTTCACAACATTATTTAATTATTTATGTGTGATTCATGCTATATGTGTGTGGATTGATGTTCCTCTCATCCCTGTGTGTGGGCAGTTAACTTGTCACACTTTATTATAGGGATAGCACATGTGTATATACATATCTTCAGTGCTTTGATTACCCTCTGTGTGGCCCTGTCTGCCCTCATTTGTTTATTATTTTATTTTATAATACTCATATTGCTTTGTACTACAGTTATCTTTGTGGGACATTTCTTTTTTATTTAAGAAAGTCTCTATATCAGGTTTTCTTTGCTGGCATATACATGTTTATATTATAACAAATGATTTCCAGCTGATGTTTGATATACCTGTTACCTTTAATGGGGTTTTGTTTGGGACCGGCCGGTCATCAAATTCAGTGGGATCTTTTGATTCCCTCTGTGTTTGTTTAGATCCTCCTCCTCTGCCCTTTTTATCTTTGTCACCTGGGCATCCTTTTTAGAGGTTTTTGTACATTTAGCATATGTTTGGGATTCGAGTTTGACTGTGTTTTCCCCGTCTGATATTGTTTTTATATGTATGTCGTTTTACTATGTTTCATGTGTTTTCTTGGTCCATGATTAATAAACCCTTTTGTAATTATATTCATATCTTTTTGTGATCAGAGTGCTTTATTTGGGATTTCTGTCTTTTTTGTGTGTTTATATATTCTTTCCCATAGCACCGCCATTTGCCTTTATTTTGGCGTATTCATGGTTTTTGATCAGCATTTATGGTTTCTGATGCGGTTATATCTGTGTGTATATATATATATATATATATATATATATATATATATATATATATCCTGCTGTGGTGACCCCTTTACTGGCCCCATGCACTTGTGGCGACTAACATCATTATATGGACTTAGGCCCCCAACTCATATGGGCTCATTCACTAAACTTTGATAAGTGCATTAATTCACTATACGTGAATATAGAGCGATATTGCATGTGTAGCTATTCACAAAGTTTTTAACAAGCTATTACACTGGCTATAACAAGTAGTGCAGTAGCTGAAAAAATGCCGAAACTCGAATTTTTTGCCAGTAACTGCTATTCACAAAACTCCGATATGCATATCGTACTATAAAAACGTGCATTCTTTTCTTACAATCCAAACAGTGGTGAGATCATAATTGCGATGTGTATAACAAGGAGTTTCTTTTATTTTTACTGCATAGGATAGATACCGGGGTCTCAGAGGGCATCTGTTGGTCTCCGGAGCTGACCCGCATATTTATTTCAGCTGCGGAAACCCCCGGATTCAATCCTATGTAATAAAAATAAAATTATAGACAGTTTCATTACATTCGCGGCTAACCACTAACGTAATGAAGGGGTTAAATAGCAGGCACTCCTTTGTTGTTGGTACAGGGGGTGGGTAAAGGTGATAGTTGCCCCAGGATGGATGTTTAGGTCTTGTGGGATGGTTGCAGTAGAAGTGAACCCCTTCATTACCTTAGCAGTTACAACTGCTAAGCTAATGGAGGGTTAACCCCTTGTGCCACCCTCCTGCAATGTCTAAACGCCATCCTGGGGCAACTACCACCTTTACCCACCCTCTGTACCAACAACACAACACCAGAATGGGTACAATTGCTATTAACCAAATATGGCTATCGCGCTTTTCCCCATTCAAAAAAACATTAGAGAGCAATACATTAAAAAAATCCAACCACCCCAACATATACTATATAATAATGTATTGTCCTCCTCGTCCTCCGTGGGCAGCAACATTATAATTTAAAAAAAACTAACTACTGGCCACTAATCCATTAATCACCTTAGTGGTTAATAAACTGCTATAGTAATTAAGGGGTTAAACCCCCATCACCCCTACCCACGCAGGAGGCCTAACCACCCTCCGCGGGGCCACTACCACCACCCCCTTTACCCATTGATTGTCACAGTGGTAAACCATGCCCACAATATGGGCATGTATTGCCACAATGCGAATGAATGGGCAACCTAAAAAAAAAGAGCCACAAAATAAAACACATGACATTTAAATAAAAACAAGCATTTGACACAGTGACAAGCAGTGCATTTTTCGGCAAATATTTGTTTTTATTTCATTGTTATGTATTGTATTTTGTTTGGTGTTTTTTTTCCGCTTGTCCGTCCATTGTCATTCTCGCATTCCATGGCCATATTGAGGGAATGGTTTACCCCTCTGACAATCAATGGGTAGAGGGGGTGGAGGGTAGGGGTAAGTGCCCCGGGGAGGGTGCTTAAGCCTCCCGGGTGGGTAACAGGGAAGAGGGGGTTAACACCATAATTACTATAGCAATTACTAACCAGCCAATGTGGACCTGACTTACTACAATCTAGGTTCCTAAGACTTGGTGCCCCAGCAATTGCCAAACCAATTGCTTCCATAGTCAACTCTATCCTGTCTGCAGGCCATATCCCTAAGACCTGGAAAACTGCCAGAGTTCTCCCAATCTTCAAAAGTGGGGACAAAAACACAGTCTCAAACTACATGCCAATCTCCCTTCTTCCAATCCTATCCAAAGTCATGGAAAAATGTGTCCACTCCCAATTAAAGCTGCAGTTCAGGCAATATCCTGCATGTGTGTTTTTTTTAATAAATCAGTTCTGTAGTAAGAAAAAATACTTTTAGCATTTTCTGTTTTAAAAAAACAACTTTGAAAGACCAATTTTCTTGTATTCTATTTTAACAAGCATGCTTGTTCCTATAGCAACGATTTACATTCCCCATATTTAAAGATGTTGCTAAACTTTGCCGATCAATAGACGGAGAACGAATTGACCGGCAGCTATGCAGTTCTTTAGGTAATTAGAGATTGTCCACATGAAACTATTGAAGTAAAAAAATAAATTAAAAAAAATAAAAGACTGAACTGCAGCTTTAAGCGATTACTATTCCAAGACAAATTTCCCTAGCCAAGTCCAATCTGGCTTTCGCCCCAAACACTCTACCGTAACTACCCTGCTAAAAGTTTGCAATGAAATCCAGTGTGGAATGGAACAGGGTCAACTCACTGGTATAATATTGCTAGATTTTGAAAAGGCTTTTGATAATGTTGATCATGCTATCCTGCTTAAAAAACTCCAGAGCTCTGGAATAGGGAAGCATGCTTTAAACTGGTTTCAGTCCTACCTATCAGGTAGATCCCAACATGTGTCCATCTCAGGCTCTAACTCCAACCCCCTGGATATCAGCTGTGGCGTCCCGCAAGGCTCTGTTCTGGGGCACCTACTCTTCTCAGTGTTCATCAATGATCTTCCCACAGCTTGCAAGGAAGCTTCAATACACATGTATGCAGATGACACAATCCTATATGCACACAACCATAGCCTCTCTGACCTTCAACACATACTTCAGTCTGACTTTTTGAGACTCGAAAACAGGATTTCCCAAAACAAACTGTTTTTAAACACGGACATGACTGTAACAATGGTATTTGGGACCAAGACTACATTTTTAAAGCTTCCAGTGACTGATCTCCAGATCAGAACCAACGCTAACACCAGCCTAACTCCTGTTACTAGTTTTAAATACCTGGGCATATGGTTTGACTCCCACTTAACATTCGGAATGCACATTGATACCCTGACAACCAAGACCTATGCCAAACTAGGGGTACTTTACAGGAACAAATCCTCCCTAAGCCTGCTGGTCAGAAAGCTTATCGCACAGCAGATGCTAATGCCAATTATAGACTATGGAGATATACTATATGGCTCGGCACCTCAAACCCACCTTAGCAAACTTGACACCCTCTACAATTCAATTTGTCATTTCGTTCTCCAATGCAACTACAACACACATCACTGCGAAATGCTCAAAGAACTAGATTGGTAATCACTCGAGTCTAGGCGCAAAGTTCACCTTTCCTGTCTTGCCTTCAAATACTTTCTGGGCAAGCTACCCATCTATCTGAACAAGCTCCTCACCCTTACCACATGCAGCACTTATCATCTGAGATCAGACTCCAAAAGACTGTTCCTGTGCCCAAGGCTCAACAAAGTATCTTACCGCTCCTCCTTCTATTACAGTGCACCACAAAACTGGAACAACCTATTCTAATTTTTGAAGCAGGGGGTCTCCGGAGCTAAACCGCATTAATTTCAGCCTCATTGACCCCCTGCTTCCCGAATTAAAGGCCTCAGCATGGGGTGCTGGTATCTCCCTGCATTGTTTAAATCTCCTACGTCACGTGACCGGGACATTTAAACGCACAGGAGATACAAGCACCCCATAGTGGGCATGGGCGTCCGCAGGAGGGGGCAAGGGGGGGCACTTGCCCCCCCCCTGGATCCAGGGCCGCCAACAGCGGGGGACAGAGGGCAGTGGCGTGACAGGATTTAGCGTGCTCACGATGTGCAAGGAAGCGCGTGCGTCTCTGCAAAAAAAAAACCTCCCTTGTCTCCTGATTGGCTGGCGCGGATTTTTTTTGGCCCTCGCAAGCTCTATCTGAGCTTGCATAGCGAGGCCCGCCCTTTCCTGCATGGAGCAAGTCAGGTGAGTACTGCTCCATGCCACTCTCGCTTCCCCCTTGTCCTCCTGCTCTGATTCCCCCCCGTTCCAAAATCTTCCCCCTGCTCTGGTCCCCCCCGTTCTGATTCCCCCCCCCCTGCTCCGGTCCCCCCTTCCCGTTCCAATTCCCCCCTGCTCCGGACCCCCCTTCCTATTCTGATTCCCCCCTGCTCAGGTCCCCCCCCCGTTCCGATTCCCCCCCTGCTCCGGCCCCCCCCGTTCCGTTTCCCCCCCTGCTCTGATTCCCCCTTGTTGCGAGTGTCTGAGTTTGTGTCTGAGTGTGTGTGTCTGAGTGTGTGTGTGTGAGTGTGTCTGAGTGTGTGTGTGTGTTTGTGTCTGAGTGTGTGTGTGTGTGTGTGTGTGTGTGAGTGTGTGTGTGTGTGTGTGTGTGTGTGTGTGTGTGTGTGTGTGTGTGTGTGTGTGTGTGTGTGTGTGTGTGTGTGTGTGTGTGTGTGTGTGTGTGTGTGTGTGTGTGTGTGTGAGATCAGGGGGGAGGGAATGAATGTGAGGAGGGCGGATTAAGGGAGTGGGTTTGAGTCAGAGGGGGATAATTGATGGAGGGGGGAGAGTGAGGAGACTGGGGGTGTAATAGAGGAAGTGAGGAAGAGAGGGGTGAGGGGGAGAGTGAATGAAGAAGAGAGGGGGTAAGAAAGAGATGGGGCTATACCTTGGGACTATCTGCATTAGAGTGGCACCAGACAACGTAGGTGTGTGTGTGTGTGTGTGTGTGTGTGTGTGTGTGTGTGTGTGTGTGTGTGTGTGTGTGTGTGTGTGTGTGTGTGTGTGTGTGTGTGTGTGTGTGTGTGTGTGTGTGTGTGTGTGTGTGTGTGTGTGTGTGTGTCTGAGAGTGAGAGAGAGAGTGTCTGAGAGTGAGAGAGTGTCTGGGAGTGAGAGAGAGTGTCTGAGAGTGAGAGAGAGAGTCTGAGAGTGAGAGAGGGATTCTGAAGGGGAGGGAGTCTGAGGGGGGGAGTCTGAGAGAGTCTGAGGGGGAGAGAGTCTGAGGGGGAGAAAGCCTGAGAGTCTGAGGGGGAGAGAGTCTGAGAGGGAGAGAGTCTGAGGGGGAGAGATTGAGGGGGAGAGACTGAGGGGGAGAGAGTCTGAGGGGGAGAGAGTCTGAGGGGGAGAGAGTCTGAGAGAGTCTGAGGGGAAGAGAGTCTGAGGGGGAGAGAGTCTGAGAGAGTCTGAGGGGGAGAGAGTCTGAGGGGGAGAGAGTCTGAGAGAATATGAAGGGGAGAGAGGCTGAGAGAGTCTGAGGGGGAGAGAGTGTCTGAGGGGGGGGAAGTCTGAGAGGGAGAGTCTGAGAGGGAGAGTCTGAGAGAGTCTGAGAGGGAGAGTCTGAGAGGGAGAGTCTGAGAGAGTTTGAGAGGGAGAGTCTGAGGGGGAGAGAGTGTCTGAGGGAGTCTGAGAGGGAGAGTCTGAGAGAGTTTGAGAGGGAGAGTCTGAGGGGGAGAGAGTGTCTGAGGGAGGGGGGAGTCTGAGAGGGAGAGTCTGAGAGAGTCTTAGAGGGAGAGTCTGAGGGGGAGAGAGTGTCTGAGGGGGGGGGAGTCTGAGAGGGAGAGTCTGAGAGGGAAAGTCTGAGAGGGAGAGTCTGAGAGGGAGAGTCTGAGGGGGAGAGAGTGTCTGAGGGGGGGGAGTCTGAGAGGGAGAGTCTGAGAGGGAGAGTCTGAGAGGGAGAGTCTGAGGGGGAGAGAGTGTCTGAGGGGTGGGAGTCTGAGAGAGTCTGAGAGGGAGAGTCTGAGAGGGAGAGTCTGAGAGGGAGAGTCTGAGAGAGAGAGTCTGAGAGGGAGAGTCTGAGAGAGTCTGAGAGGGAGAGTCTGAGAGGGAGAGTCTGAGAGAGTCTGAGAGGGAGAGACTGAGAGTCTGAGAGGGAGAGACTGAGACGGAGAGTCTGAGAGGGAGGGTGTGTGTGTGTTTGGGTCTGTCTGTGAATGAATACAGACACCAACCCACAGTCAGTCAGTCACCCACCCAAGTGTCAGTCAGTCACCCAAGTGTCAGTCACCCACCCCGTCAGCCACACAACCCCCACACCCACTCTCTCTCTCTGTCTAGTTAAAATTATGCCCCCCCCTGAAAACATTTCTGCGGACGCCCATGATAGTGGGGCCTGTAACTCGGAAAACAGGGGGACCCCAAGGCTGAAATTAATGCGGTTTAGCTCCGGAGACCCCCTGCTTCAATACTGTATTATTAACGCCAATCAAAAACAGTGCAATTGCCTGTAAGAGCTGTGAAAGGAAAGGCAGCTCTCTCTGTGCAGCTCTTCCAGGCTGCAGTTTAAGCAAACACAAGTAGTGTGATAAGTTTAGGGGGTGGGGGGAAACACAGAAAGTAGTACAATGTTTAAAAAAATTACCGCACTACTAAAAAATTGAGATTTGTTTTAGTGAATACCGTTTTGACACACATTTCTTATAGTGCGGTAAGTAAATGCAAACCTGCTCGGCAATGCACTGAACTTATTAAAGTTTAGTAAATAGATCCTATAGTTTGAGGTACTGTATAGTGAAACAGAGTGGTTACATTGGAGGTGCTGATGAGATTTAATTTAATTCAGTGAAACACACACAATAAGTTTCCATTAGCCCCAAAGGCAAGGGTACATTTACCAAGATCACTAAATGACCCTACCCTATGACCACTATGGCAGCGGTGGCCATTTTAAGTGCATGGTGCATGCGGGAGGGTCTGGAAAGTACTAAGGCTTTAATCCTACCAGTCCCAGATATGACTGATCATGTGAGTATTAATGGCGTGATAGGGGCGAAACCCACCTGGGGCGAATTCAAATACAAGGGAAAATAATGTGTTACAGCACTAAGACTGCATATGTATTGTGTATGTGTGATAATGATATTGATCCTGCTAAAGTGCCAAACAGTATTGCGGTGCCAGAACATGATAGGTGGTATATCACCAGGGGATATAAACCTACCGCTGGCCCTAGCAATGTTGTGAATCTCACTAGAGTGGATAAAGTCCAGGAGTTCCTAGCTAAAGAGAGGGCCACAATGCTAGGGCCACAATTGAGGTGTGCCCTGAAGTACCCATGTCCTCTATGGGACAAGGCCCAAAATCTCCCACACCCTTATTTGCAATGTGGATATTAATGGAGAAATCTCTTCACTCTGCAGGGGGGGAACAACTACTATAGGAGACTACAAAAGTTCTCAGGAGTCCAACACCCAATAGTGAGGATGATTTTGAAAGTTGGGTAGAACAGGTCATGCAGATGGTACAGGAATGGGGGATTCCGACCAAGAAAGAAGGTGTGGATTGCGGAAAGACTAAAGGGGCCTGTATTAGATATAATTAGGCTGGCAGAGAAGGAAATGCTGTTAACACCCCTATTTCTTTGCCTTTGAAAAAACTTTTGGCATCACTGAAAGTGGAGAAGAACTGCATTTTAGTGTCAGAGGAATGTACCAGCAGGAAGGCGAAAAACTATCTTAGTAGTTGCGCAGACTAGAAGAAATACTAGTAATGGTGGGGAGAAATAAGGATATTCCCCTTGAGCAAGTGGATCGCCCCCGGGTAGACCAGTTGTGATTTGGGGTGCAACCATTGGGGATGTGATTGTGACGGTGTAATGCTTGCGCTCACCACGAGCAAGGCGGGACCCCAGTACTGAGGTGGGAAAAGATTAAACTGCGCACCCACAGCAGCGGAGGCGCCTGGAGGGTGGATAGTCAAGATCGTCAGGTCTGGATTGGAGAGAGTGGGTTAGTCTGGATACTTGCCGAGGTCGTAGGTAGGTGCCAGGAGAGTAGTCATGTTTCTACTGTGGTTTATCTGGACACTTGGTGCACCGCTGTCCTACGGAGCCGGGAAACGCCAACACACAATAAGGTACAGGGGAATCTCCCCTACAAAGGGAAGACTACCGAAAAGGATTAAGCTTCCAATCTTCCTCGAGGGTCCCGACTTCAGAGTATCCGCGTGCACTTTTGTCGACTCCGGGTCTGGGGGAAATTTTGTGGATCAGAACTTCACCAACAAGCACAACACCCCTATGATACAGAAGTCTTTACCTGTCGGTCTCGAGGCTATTGCTGGAAGACCTCTCCAGCCAGCCTTCATTTCCTTGGAGACAGTTGTTCTTTCACTCTCCACGAAGGATGGTTGTTGCAGGGTACATGCAACCACACGTGGGTTTCTTGAAAGGGCTTATTTATTGAGCCTTAAAAATATGGCACACAAAAACAAAACAGCTTCTTTTCAGCATATTGAACAAACAGAAAATAAGTCCTGAGCAGGGCTTGGCCCTTTTCCCAACAAGGGCTGTTCAGATTCCAGCATAACAGTACATCAAAATAGCATTGTGAAGACAGACCATAGCTGTAGTTCTCCCTCAGCATATCAGTATCTCACTGGTTCAGACAGCTGCATGTGTGTATAGCCTGGGGTTTTTAAAGCTCCTTGATGAGGCAGCTGGAGCAAACTAATTGACAAGACCTTCTCAGCTGAATATTAACCCGGTCACTGCTGCACTGCAGACCTAAATATACGTCTGCCAGGCATAGTGCTGGTGTCGTTTATTCACCCTGTCACATTCCTCCCTGGTTAGTGTATGGCTGGGGCCACGCACGGCTGAAGCCCGACCATTCACCCCTTCTCTAGAGAAGAAATCAGCATTTGCATTTTCTTTTCCAGGTCTGTGCTGAATCTCAAACGAGAAGGGTTGGAGGGCCATATACCACCTGGTCAACCTAGCATTAGAGTCTTTCATACTATTTAACCACTTTAATTGAGCATGGTCTGTCACCAAAGTAAAATGGACTCCTGCATGGTAATGCCTCAAGACCTTGATTGCCCACTTTACTGCGAGGCACTCCTTCTCAATCACTGAGTAGTTTTTTTCCCTCAGGAACAATTTCCTACTCAGAAAAAGGATCGGATGTTCCACTCCCTCAAACTGGGAAAAAAAGGAAATAGTAGCGCCAACCGTGTGTTGATTCAAATGCAAATATTCAATAAATACACAGAGAAGTCCCGCTGCCAGAATTCATTGATGTGAATTTTTTATTTAGATTGGGGGCCCTTGAAAATATCACAGTTGTTTGTCACCAATGATTTCCTTAAGCCACTGGTCATTTTTTATTATATGCCAGTGTTTCTTCAAGATTCCCCTAATTTGGTTAGATTGGGTACTAAATGTTGTTATGTTTATGTTATACAATTTTCTTGTGAGGTCTGTTAGTGGGGCTGCAACTTCAGAGTAGTTGGGGATGAACCACCGATAGTACCCTGCTAAACCCAACAGAGAGCGTACCTGCGTTTTTGTTTGGGGGGTCGGAACTTCTTTCAGGGCAACTACCTTGTCGGCTAGTGGCCTTACTTTTCCACCTCCCACTGCATACCCTAAGTATTTGGTTTCCGCCTTACCCAAGGCGCATTTCTTAGGGTTGGCTGTGCGCCCTGCCTCTCTTACAGATTTGAGGACCGCTTTCAGCCTATTTAGATGGGCCCGCCAGTGTTTACTATAAATGACAATGTCATCTAGGTAGGCTGCGGCATAAGTCCTATGGGGTCTCAGTACCTTATCCATGAGTCTCTGGAATGTGGCTGGTGCTCCATGCAGTCCAAATGGCATTGTCACAAACTGGTATAAACCCATGGGAGTGGCAAAGGCTGTTTTGCACTGGACTTTTCCGCTAAATGTATTTGCCAGTATCCTTTTGTTAAGTCCAGCGTGAAATTATATTCCGCGTTACCAAGGGCGTCAATTAACTTGTCCACCCTTGACAACGGATATGCGTCAAACTTGGATACCGCATTGACCTTTCGGAGGTCCACACAAAATCTTACCCTCCCATCTGGTTTAGGGACCATAACTAGTGGACTACACCTCTCACTGCATAATTCCTCAATCACGCCTAAGTGTAACATTTCTTGTACCTCCTTCTCTAACAGGGCCTTACGGCTTTCAGGCAACCTGTACGGACGAGAACGCACTTTTACCACAGGTGCTGTCTCTATCACATGTGAAACTAAATTAGTTTGCCCTGGTAAATCAGAAAAAACATAATTGAATAATTATTTCTAATAAAACCCCTTTTTGTTCAGCGGACACTTGTCTACCCATTGGGATTTTCTCATCACCAAAGATGTTCCCCCCTGGGGGCTGAGGACCCAGGTCAGTTTCCTCCTCCCCCGGGTGGATGAATAGAGACCGCTGCACCTTCCAGGGTTTCAACAAGTTCACATGGTAAATTTGTTTACCCTTCCTGGACCTTGGTTGAGCGATCTCGTAACCCACATCATCCGTGCGGTGGAGTACTTCGAATTGGCCCTGCCATTTAGCTAGGAGTTTGCTCTCACAATTGGGTAACAATAACATCACCTGGTCTCCCGGGTGAAACACTCTCAAACAAGCATTTTGATTGTAATATCTCTCCTGACTGTCCTGGGCTGATCTAAGATTCTCCCTAGCAAAATGGCCGACCACATCTAGGCGCTTCCTAAGGTCCAATACATATTGCAGGGTATTCTTAGAAGGATATACCGTGGGAGAGAGGGGAAGGGGAAGGGAGAGTAGGTGAACCTCTGCTCAGCTAATTAATCAATAGAGTATTATAGATGTAGCCAGGTCCCCATCTGCCCATCGCCCTCCCTCACCTGGCTGGCGATCGCGGGTGCCAGGGTGAGGGGCAGACGGGAACCGGAGCAGAGGTTGCCGGGGACGCGAGCAGCTGGTTGTCAGGGCCGCGGGCGCGTCGCTAGGGCTCTGGCGGGTCCCGGTGCAGGGCGCCACCATAGGGAATTGTGCACGGGTTTTCGGCGCGGGGACCGGCAGGGAAGTTCGCGCATGCGCAGTGATAAGGCGCGACCGCTAGCCTACCAGGGAAAGCTCTTGGAAGGGACTACAAGTCCCATGAGCCTCAGGAGCGCCCCACGTGACGCCAGGGAGCCAATAGGGCTGAAGGATTGCCCTGCAGACCTAAAGAGATACATTTCGTGCGCTGAGCCCACGCTAGTCAGTCAGTGCCAGGAGCAGCCAGGGGAAGGAGGTAGGGTGCAGGAGTCAGTGACTCCCTGCACTAGGCCAGCAGCCCCTGAGGCCCGAGATAGCCCTGAGCCACCCAGTAGAGTGAGTTGTGTCAGGGACAGGCCCCAGGTTAGGGACCCTACCCCTTACTATTCAGAGCCAGTTAGGGACCCAGCGGACGCGGCACGTTCGTCTAGAGGTTTGGGCTCAGACCTTCGCGGTTGCTGCAGCAGTCATCTGGGTGGGATCGCCCCGGACGGTAGTTCCTGTAGTCATCTGGGTGGGATCACCCCGGACGGTAATTCCTGTAGTCATCTGGGTGGGATCACCCCAAACAGCAGTTCCTGTGTTCAGCCGACATCAGGATCCTTTGTGAAGTTCCGTGGCAGGCCCGGGCACCGGAGTGCCCGGCAGGTAACAATCAACAAGTGCACCAACGAGTCATATCACATTCACACGGGACATAGTGGCTGCGCAGTCACACATATCTATCTCACTTGAGGGTGGGGTGAGACTGTGTGGGGGTACTGGACACTGGGTGGAGGTGCAGGTGGAGGTAGCGTCCTGCGAGACGCATTAGTTAGTGTCTCCTCTAGGGAGTGACACCTGTTGATTGTGATGCATGAGTACGGTCACACTAGTAAAGGCATTAGTTGTTATCCATACTGTTTGTTGAGTGATATATATTGCCCTGCGAGGAACCACTCCCCCTCTGGTGGCAGCCATCGCAGGTGGAGGCGCTGCACCAAGTACGAGGTTACTCCTATTATTTTATGTGCCCCAGGCTCCCCGTGGCGGAGGCTTAGGCCCCCTGTGAGCCTAACAGGTAAAGTACCACACCAGGTAACATTAGGTTCCCCTTACATACGCCATATACTGTATGCGATTGGGTGGGGGAATACCCGTTAAATTTGGAGGCACTGCTGAGCTCAGACCTGGGGTGCCCTATTCTATTTTTTTGTCAAATTGTCCATCATGGTTGTAAAGTCCGGACACGAGGTCCTTGCCTGGGCCTTGAGGCAATATACTGAACCCGGCCAGGTGGTGTCGGTAAGAGGCCTTCCCGCAACTATAACCGCTGCCAGGGTCAGGATTTATATGTGTAAAATTCCTGGGTGGCCGCACGCCTGTGTCTTAGATGAAGAACACGATCCCACGTCCACATGGAAAACGATACTTTTTGTGGCAACCCACACTAAGGATATATGCCTGTCAGAAGCACCATCCACACTGTTTATGCCAGGGGCTCTGTCTGAGGGGTACCCCTTAGTCTACGCTGACCCGGTAAAATAGTGTCTCCCGCCAAAGCAGGAGAGCGCACGTGTTGCTTGTCTTCAACCTGAACCGAAATGTGCCGCAAAAATCTGTCCTGGTCTGGTGCAAACACCAGAGCCCCAACCCTGCAGGGACAGCAACAATATGTTATTCCCCACAAGCCAGGAGGTTAATGACTGGGCGTCAGGCTGCAGGAGCGGCCTAGTCATGTGGTAGCAGTAGGGAATGTACCAGGCCTGAGGAGGGGAGTGCACTTCAGGAATCCCTAGGGAAACTTCTGGGCTTAGGCAAAGTGCGAACGATAGGAGAAAATTATGACCCCACCTTCTACTGGTATACCATATTATGGGTGGTAGATCAGGAAATATGCCAGGAAAAGGCCCCTCGGAGGTTGAAGGCCCCAGAGGCCCCACCAGAAGGCTACTCCCTTATATATGCAAAGAGCCAGAAACCATTTTTGAAAGAGTGTGCCACCCCTCCTTTAATTCCACCAGGGGGAGTGAGCACATTGAGCAGCAATCAGCAACTTCTGTTCCCCATAAGAAAGGTAAATGATGCAGAAAACCACACCCCTAGCTGTATGTATGCTGGCAGTTACAAGGAATGACTGTACCCTTTCTCTTGTGGCCGTGCTTACAGCAAAGTGTAGATATGTCTGTTGTCATGTGATCAGATCTCTCTCAGCTACCACTAAGATGCCATATGACAACCGTGAGCGAGGAGACGTGTGTACAATGCTACGATCTCAAATGTAACTGCCCAGTTGGCCAGCTGACCTGAGGACCAGATTGTGCTCACTGCGGAGCACAGTTCCTATGGAACATGCCAAGAAGGAAGCGGTCGACTTCAAAAGTGGACGGGTCAATACAGGTAACCAATCCACCCCTCTCACAGAAATTTCGGAGGGCTTGAACACTCTAGTCACGGTTCTAGACTCGGTGCTAGATTCTGTTCCAGAGCCAGAACCAGCAGAGAAAGCGGTGAATGACCTCTCCACTGGGGTAATCGATGCTGTTAACCCCTCTACCTCAACCACGGAAGTTTCAGAGGCTCCACGTGCTATAACCACGGTTCTCGACTCGGCTCTAGAACCACAAGAGTTTCCAGCTACATTGCCCAAAATGGATAACTGCCACGTGGTGGTTGCCCCGAGTCAGTGTGCTGTAGCAGATGTTCCAGGTGGTCCGTGCACCCCAGTTCTAGACTCGGTTCCACCCTCAGGACCGCAGCTTCCAGAACCACAGATTCCGGAATCGCAGGGTAAGGTATCGCTATCCCCATTCTCTCTCAGTGATTCCAGCGACCCACAACCAGCTGTGGTGATGCGCCTGCCGGCGGGCCACACACTTGAAGCTGGAGATAAAGAGATATTTATCCCATCTGCTACGGATCCTGGTATGGGCCCGTGTGCCCTACAACGGCCAGTCCGGCCTACTACAATGGTACCATCGGTCCTAGGCTGGGGATCAGTACCTAACGACGACAAGGGTGAGTTGACTGCCCCAGGTGTGTGTGGTGTAAGCTTCCAGGTGGCCGCGGAGCATGGTAGCTTCTTAAGTCTGGCCACCAGGGCGATTGGCTCCACTCGGCATCGCGTCCTGGCGGAGGTGTCCCCCTTAGAAAATAGCTGTCCAGTGGTGCGAGTGGACCAGTACCTACCGCCTATCGTCCAGGCGGAGAGAAAAGTCAGCCCCATCGTGATGTCCCGTGAAGCACAGATGGTACCTGACAGTGTTCCAGATGAACCGGAACCCATCGCACGACAGCGGAGTGGTGAGGAACCTCCTTACTCCCCACAGGCTCCGATGGAGGCGGCCGTGGAAAAGGCTCCTGACCTGAGTGTGAGCCCGTGCGATCCAACCCAAATGGTCCCAGGACTGGGATCCAACGCTCCCGAGTTTCGAGACAGTGAGTGGACTGCCCCAGCAGTGCCGGAGACAGGTCCCAAGACAGCCGAGGTGGGAACTGACAGCGTCACCGAGGACCTGTTGGCCACCATGAATCACCGCAGTGGTAAGGTATCAACCCTTTACCTAGAGAAACAACAGAGGGATAGGGAGTGATCACAGAACCATACTAATTGAGTGGAGTAATCAAGTACATAAATAAGGTAATCAAATGATGGGTGCAAACTGTGAACTGAAAAGTGAATCAGAAAAAGTGAAGGGAAACACAAAATGGATGTGCCCCCTAAAAGAATTTACTTAAATGCACACCAAACAAGTGTAAAAATTAACTTTTAATAAATTTACTTAAAACATATATTACCAAAGTAATGTGTAATGTGAATTAAAAATATATTAAATCAACGCTATCAGGCAACCATGTCGTCAGTTACAAAATCATACTATCCCAGTTAACCACTTAATGTTGGTGGGATATAGAGGACATAGGATGCTAAGAGTCAGGGTATTAACCCCTCTGGAGCAACGGTGAGACCCAGTGATAGAAGTATATAGATACACACAAGTGAGTGGCCAATGGATTAAATATCCAGCACCCTTGCTAAATTAGCCAGCACTGCGCACTATAATGGAGACTTTAGTGTGTTAAAATAAGAGTGCTTGAGTGATAAAGCTGGCACATGCAGTGATAATGATAGTACATACACTGCATCATAAAACTGCCAGACACAGCAGTACTAAGGTGAATTCACAGTGATGAACTGTGAGAACGCCTCACATAGATTGCAAGGAAAGCAGGCACATTCACTATGAAATTAAAGAGATAAATAAATAACTAACTACTGGAGTCTACACAGTTAGAACCAGGAGACTGCAGACACTACATTAAAACAGCTCCAAGTAGGAGACTGACACGCGCAATGTTGTCAGTCTCCTTCTTGGAGCTGTTTTAATGTAGTGTCTGCAGTCTCTTGGTTCTAACTGTGTAGACTCCAGTAGTTAGTTATTTATTTATCTCTTTAATTTCATAGTGAGTGTGCCTGCTTTCCTTGCAATCTATGTGAGGCGTTCTCACAGTTCATCACTGTGAATTCACCTTAGTACTGCTTTGTCTGGCAGTTTTATGATGCAGTGTATGTACTATCATTATCACTGCATGTGCCAGCTTTATCACTCAAGCACTCTTATTTTAACACACTAAAGTCTCCATTATAGTGCGCAGTGCTGGCTAATTTAGCAAGGGTGCTGGATATTTAAACCATTGGCCACTCACTTGTGTGTATCTATATACTTCTATCACTGGGTCTCACCGTTGCTCCAGAGGGGTTAATAACCTGACTCTTAGCATCCTATGTCCTCTATATCCCACCAACATTAAGTGGTTAACTGGGATAGTATGATTTTGTAACTGACGACATGGTTGCCTGATAGCGTTGATTTAATATATTTTTAATTCACATTACACATTACTTTGGTAATATATGTTTTAAGTAAATTTATTAAAAGTTAATTTTTACACTTGTTTGGTGTGCATTTAAGTGAATTCTTTTAGGGGGCACATCCATTTTGTGTTTCCCTTCACTTTTTCTGATCAACCTTTTACCCCTGCAGGATGAAACAGAGACTTTGAGTAAGAGACATTGTTACTTGCTCGCTTCCCAGTGGGAGCCTCCCAAGTTCTTAGGGACAAGGACTGTGTTGCGAGTGATTCAGTGAAAATTGCCTCCTTTAAGCCCAAAAAGGAGCGCTCCATTCACCATGTGGTGGACCGCAGAAAAGGTCAAGGCCTCCTGGCCTACCGCATCCATGCCGTGGATGGCCGGGTAAAGGTCTGGCCAAGAGACATTGTACTATTCTTTCCACCAGGGGGAGGAAGTTGCACGCATGCGCAGTGGGGATTTCGGCGCTGGGACCGGCAGGGAAGTTTGCGCATGCGCAGTGATAAGGCGCGAATGCTAGCCTACCAGGGAAGGCTCTTGGAAGGGACTACAAGTCCCATGAGCCTCAGGAGCGCCCCACGTGATGCAAGGGAGCCAATAGGGCTGAAGGATTGCCCTGCAGACCTAAAGAGATACATTTCGCACGTTGAGCCCACGCTAGTCAGTCAGTGCCAGGAGCAGCCAGGGGAAGGAGGTAGGGTGCAGGAGTCAGTGACTCCCTGCACTAGGCCAGCAGCCCCCGAGGCCCGAGATAGCCCTGAGCCACCCAGTAGAGTGAGTTGTGTCAGGGACAGGCCCCATGTTAGGAACCCTGCCCCTTACTATTCAGAGCCAGGAGGGGACCCAGCGGACGCGGCGCGTTCGTCTAGAGGTGTGGGCTCAGACCTTTGCGGTTGCTGCAGCAGTCATCCGGGTGGGATCGTCCCAGACGGTAGTTCCTGTAGTCATCCGGGTGGGATCGCCCCGGACGGCAGTTCCTGTGTTCAGCCGACATCAGGATCCTTTGTGAAGTTCCGTGGCAGGCCCGGGCACCGGAGTGCCCGGCAGGTAACAATTAACAAGTGCACCAACGAGTCATATCACATTTATACGGGACATAGTGGCTGCGCAGTCACACATATTTATCTCACTTGAGGGTGGGGTGAGACTGTGTGGGGGTACTGGACACTGGGTGGGATCATCCGGTGGAGGTGCAGGTGGAGGTAGCGTCCTGCGAGACGCATTAGTTAGTGTCTCCTCTAGGGAGGGACATCTGTTGATTTGTTGATTGTGATGCATGAGTACGGTCACACTAGTAAAGGCATTAGTTGTTATCCATACTGTGTGTTGAGTGATATATATTGCCCTGCGAGGAACCACTCCCCCTCTGGTGGGAGCCATCGCAGGTGGAGGCGCTGCACCGAGTACGAGGTTACTCCTATTATTATACGTGCCCCAGGCTCCCCGTGGCGGAGGCTTAAGCCCCCTGTGAGCCTAACAGGTAAAGCAACACACCACCAGGTAACATTAGGTTCCCCTTACATACGCCATATATGCGATTGGGTGGGGGATTACCCGTTACATAGATAATGTGCTGAACTGAGAATTTTAGTAAGCAATACACCAAAAAGAAAAAAAAAAGAAAAAAGAACTCAGTGGATAATAGCACTCAATATCACTAATGTTATATGGCAATCTTAAAAATATCTTTTATTTAATTGATTTTAAAATAAATGTTGCATGAAAAGAGGGTAAGTATTAAAATGCATCATGACACTATGTGTCTAGTAGCTGGCACAGTGCCTGAAATAGCAAGTCCTATCATAGAATAGATCCTTTGTTTAAGGTCTCAAAGTGGCAGTGTCAAATTACTATAATAGTGTAGATCATTACTTGAATTCCCCCCTTGGCCAGGGAGAGGAATAAGATGGTGTAGGGCTGTGAATGGTAAGACTTATTCGATATTAAGGTGAGGTTCTTGCTCTATATAGGAGTAGTCAGGCTTCACTATGTATGAGGAATTAACAGATTGCTGCAGCTATGAAATAAATCTAGAACCTTCTGTAATCCTACATTGAAATTCAATATGGAATTTAAGGGTATTCTCGATTGGGGTAAAGAGAACAAAGTTCTCACCCAAAAAGAAAAAGAGTATCTGTTTGCCCCTACACCCAGGCTAGCTACCTTCTATTCACTCCCCAAAATTCATAAAAACAAGCATCCACCACCCGGAAGACCCATAGTATCGGGTATGGGTTACCTTACTGAAAAAGTAAGCCAGTATGTGGATACAATTGTAAGACCTTATGTTACCAGTTTACCATCCTATCTAAAAGACAGTAGAGATGTTCTGCGTAAACTGGAAGGGGTTATTATTGATGACAATACCCTCCTAGTATCTTTAGACGTAGAAAGTCTATATTCAAGTATTCTACATGACACAGGTATCCAGGCAACCCAATACTACTTGAACATGAGGGGTGCCTGATTCCAAAAACATAATGAATTTGTCATTAAGTTACTCAGATTTGTCCTCACTAAGAATTTCTTTATTTTCAACAACAAACTTTACCACCAGACCCAAGGTACAGCAATGGGGACTACGTGTGCCCCATCATATGCCAACCTGTACCTGGGCTGGTGGGAAGCTGATACGGTATTCTCCGAAGAATATGAAAAGTACACAGTCAACATTGTTATGTGGTTAAGGTACATCGATGATGTGCTACTTCTGTGGCACGGAGATGAAAAACCCTCCAAGAATTCATTGGAATCTTGAATTCAAATCAGATTAATCTAAGACTCACTCTTGAATATAATCTGAATGAGATCAACTTTCTAGATCTAAAGATTCTGAGAGGTCAAAATAACGAGTTACAAACTACCATTCATCAGGCAGCCCCTGACCGGTCCGGTCAGCTGTTACACTGTTCCCACTGGCGTCTGACGTCACTTCCGGTTTCGCCGCTCGGTAAGGGCTGGATCTTCCTGCAACTTCTCTGCTGTATGCTCCGCTCTGGATGAGGCTCCCACTCTACGCGTTTCGTCATGTGTTACCGTCGACGGAAGCAGAGAAGCAGAGAAGCAGAGAAGTTGCAGGTAGATCCAGCCCTTACCGAGCGGTGAAACCGGAAGTGACATCAGACGCCAGTGGAAACAGTGTAACAGCTGACCGGAGGCTGAGGCGGAGGAGTGGGGAATGCTGCGAGATGGTGAGCCTGGCTGGCTAAAGTCTTCCTACACTATTGCAGTGTGACATGCCTGTTTTTAATTGTTAGAATGTGAGTACATTATTTTATTGTTATAAAATCTTTATACCTTGAGTGATCTGTGCTATGCCAGTTTCTTTCTCTCAATATTGGAGCACTTCATCCTGAGGACCTGATCCACTCTGATGAAACCTGATCCACTCTGATGAAAACTACAACACCCATCTGCCACTGACTGTTTGAGTCAACCCTGCCTATTTGACTCTTACATCTTGTAAGTAGTCAATTCATTAGAGCCAAGTCATTTGGAGGCTTTTATTTCCACGTTGCCATTCTGCTGCACTTAAATGTTTTTTTGTTTCTCCCCCATGCTCCCCTTGGATTTTGTGTGTTTTGCTGTTACTATGGGGGAAGAGTGAAGACTACCCTTTCCAGTGAGTTCCAGAGCAGGGGGTGAAACTGTATTTACTTATTACTATCACTTTCTCACTTATTTAAGTTTTCAATTAGTCACTTATTAACAGTGTCCACTTTTTATTTGTTTGCGCCTGTGTTCACTTTACCACTATAATATTGTCCTGATAAACTTAGATCAGGTTTTCAGATCATGTTATGTTTTGTTTATGTTGTTATATATCCACATATATGATGTTGCTTTTTTTTTAAATTAATGTTATACCCTTTTGAAGGGTTTATGTTATAATATTTTGAATAGTTTTCTACTAAGATCGAATAGTAACACTATATCTAAATATATATATATTTTTTTTTAAATTATTATTATTGTTTATTAGTTGTATGTTTAGATACAGATTTTTGTCAAGCTTTCTTGGATTGGTGTGCTCCCAGTTCAATACGGAATCCCCCTTTGGTAGATTGAGATCTATCATCTGGTGTTAGACATCAGTTTGATTACACACAATCGCTAGGGATGGTGTTTGAGGGAGACAGAAGCTTGATCTGATGAGGAAGATCACTCTTTGATAAAGTACTGCCAAGTACAAAACGCGTCAGGGGATTACCTGCCCATGTGTTTTTGACAATATGTCTATTAAATCATTTTTAATTTACCCGAGGCCAGTCCAGTCTCTTTTTGCAGTGCACTGGTTTTTTTTTGTCTTTTCTGTTTTGCTCAATGCATGATCTTGATAAAAAGGTGTAAATGGCCTGGTCTCCCGTGACAGCGATGACTTCTGTTTGCAGCTGAGAGGAAAAAGAGAAAATCCCCATCAAAATTTCTAGAACGCAAAATAATGGAGAAGGAAGATCAAATGGCGCTCCGCTTGGCCGCAAGGTGGCCTACTGAAAGTGTGCCAGCAGTTGGGATCAGGCGTCAACACAGCTGGCATGTGACCAGCTAAATAAGGACCCACACGGGCTGTGACCACGCATAGGGTGAGTGAGGAGCGACTGAGCATGGGCTTAGCAAGGGAATCCACAAAAGAGGTGGCAGAATGAACACCATGTGGATGGGAGAAGTGACAAGTGCGATTAGTCGAGAAGAACAGCTGGAAGGAGCACAGTGGTCACTGTAAGGATTCTGCTTGATCCGTGCTGGGTTTTGCTGCAGTTTGGGTTTTCCAGGTTGCCTGCTGTCACGCGAGAGCAGACAATATATATAATAACCGGGCCAGATTGAACAAGATTAGGATATAGTAAACTGGATGAGTTTATTTCTTATGAGCAGAACAGACAATACATTAAGCAAATAACATTACAGAAATATTTACACTTAATGGGGTTGGATAATGAGATATTCAGTCGAATAGCAGCTTATTAGTTGTTACAGGAATCCAGACAGTCACGACAAGCACAGGAATAAGGGGTGCAAGCAATTATATAGATGCAGGACCCCATTCCTAACATGGCAGTTCAGCTATTGGTGAACAATTACCTTGTCCCAATCACAGGTTGACAGGTAACGTGAGAAGCAGGGTTTACCCAGCTCCTCATTAGTATATCCCTCTCCTGGTACTTGGCCAGCCCATTTATTAAAAAATATGACAAGAGAGATCTGGGTGCCATTATGTCTAGCAAAATGGTAATTGGGGCAGAGACCTTTCGGTTGTTACATTTAACAGGTCACAAAGGTTAGTGTCCATCTGTGATATCTGGCTGCATATGCAATGAGGGCGAGTCACCTTCATTGATGTACAGGTTTTTCTCACCTCTGGCTAACTTCTCTGCAGGGGACCGGAGGAGTAAAGTAAATCACAAAGCCTTTCAAGTAGCTTCCTTTGATTGAACAATTACATATCATAGCTGCCATCTGGCAAGCTTTTGCCCTATGTCCAAACTTATAGGAAAAACAGAGATAACTTATACACTACATTTCCCGTGCAGTAACCAGGTTGAAGATATGTGGGCAACATGTGTTCCTGGCATAGTAAAATATATCCAAATTTCACCTTTCTAGCATGTATTCAGCAAAAGTTATAATTTTACACTTTATCCATTGTCAGGGATACAAGACCATTCTCCCCATCTCTCCATGTTAATACATAGCACCATTACTTTCAATGGGGCTGAAGGCTGTTGGACCTCTAGGACAGGATTTATACATACATAGTAATTACCACACAGACTGCAGGAGTTTGAAGCCTTATTCTGGAACAAAACAGATGGGTTAGGGGAATGCAGGTTATACCCAGCACCCATTAAGCCCTCATATCCCGATCATGATAACAGGATATATACAATAACACACAGTACTGCTGGGGAAATACAACTAAGAACTGGGACAATTCTGCTGAAGCAGGGGAATGCAGATCAACATATTAACAGATCCCATTAACCCCTCGTGTCCCGCATGATTGCAGGGACTGCCGGCTGGTTGTGACCCCTTTATTACAAGCCTGGCAGCCCCTATCATGACACCTGCCCATTCTGCTCAATTTAGCCATTTTGTGTACTGGCAGCCTGCTATATAAGGCTTCAGTTCCTAGTGGGAGTCACCGAGCAAGGTTTTAACGTTTGCAGTTCCTGTTGTCTTGGATGTCACACCTTACCCTTTTGTCTGTTTAGATTCCCCTGTTGCTGACCTCGGACTGTGACCCCGACCTCGCTGTTTCTGCCTGCCCTGACCTTTAGCCACTTTAATGGACTTGGCACCACTGCCGCCAGCTGCTTACCGACTGCTTACTGACGTCGGATATTCTTCAGGATACACATTTTGCTCGGCCTAACATGGACCCCGCTGAGGTAGCAAGAGCCGTATCTCTATAGGGGAACTGATCAGAGATCATGAGACACGCCTCGCCCAGCAAAACCCACAGGTGGCACTCATTTCTAGCCAACTTCAGGAAATTATCATCCAGCTGGATACACTCCAGGGGGGTTCTACCCCTGCACCACAACTGTTGGCAGCATCTTCGGCACCAGATCCGTCATCCCCTATGCCCAGAGAACCACGAATCCCGACGACTCTACATTATTATAGGGGACCCTATGACTTGTAGTGGATTTTTGAACCAGTGTTCGATTCAGTTCGAACTCCAGCCCTCCATGTTCTGCACCCATCGATCCAGGGTAGCCTACATCATTTCCCTACTGACAGATGAGGCTTTGGCCTGGGCCTCACCTCCCTGGGAAAATAAATCCCCACTGGTTAACGACGCCGCATCCTTTCTCCCACCATTCAAAAGTGTTTTTGACGCTCCCAGGCGCAGTCCTCTGCTTCTGCTTTCCTCCTTCGAATCAAGCCAGCATTCCATTGCAATTCGAACCCTTACTGCAGAGACGGGCTGGAACAATGAAGATCTGCTGGCAGCATTTTGGCAGGGGCTTTCTGAGTGTTTAAAGGACTAACTGACTTGTCGGGACACCCTCAAGGATCTGGAGGAATTAATTGCTCTCTGTAGCAGAATGGATCTCCGGATGCGAGAATGACAGACCGAGCAAGACTGGTCCTCAAAAATCCAAATAATTTGGCTTGCCCCCCTCCCCCACTTTCAGACTCCTCTTACTACACCTTTCTCAGAGGAAGAACCGATGCAATTAGGTGATACCAAATTACATGAGCAGGAGAGAACAAGGAGATGTGTCAGATGCACAGTGAAGATAGAGGAATATTCTCTGGGCATTTCTTCTATTCATTCTCCGTCACAACCTTCATGGCTGCTCCTGCCATTTTCACTCTCCTGGGGACTAGCCTCCATCTTCACTCAGGCTTTTTTGGATTCATGAGCCACAGGGAATTTCATTGACCACGCATTTGCGGAACTCCACTCCCTTCCTCTCCACACTAGGGAGATTACGTTAGCAGTAGTGACCATTGATGGAAAACCTCTGATACCTGGGACCATCACCCTCAAGACTAATTCTCTGCTGGTTACGGATGGGGCCCTTCACAAAGAGACACTGTCATTCTATGTAATTTGCTCTCCCTCGACTCCAGTGGTCCTAGGACTTTCCTGGTTGAGGCACCACAACCCTAAGATCGATTGGTCATCCAATCAAGTGACAGCCTGGGGACAACATTGCCATGGATCTGGTCTTTCGGTGTCTCGCACCATCTCCGAGGTTCGGCTACCTACATAGACTTCCTCATCATGCCTTCCACTTTCTTATCTGGAGTTTACCAACGTATTCGACAAAACACAGTTAGAGGAGTTACCGCCACACCGACTTTATGATTGTGCAATCAATCTGCTCCTAGGGACCACCCCTCCTTGAGGCCACACATACCCCCTTTTGGAACCAGAAATCAAGGCTATGCAGGAATACATTTTGGAGAACCTTCAGCGTGGGTTTATTCGCAAATCAAGTTCTCCTGCTGGTGCGGGTTTCTTCTTTGTTTCCAAAAAAAGACTGTTCTCTGAGGCCATGTATCAATTACAGAGGCATAAATAAAATCACAGTTAAAAATTGGTATCCTCTACCCCTCCTTCCTGAACTGTTCGACCGCTTATGCAGGGCTATGATCTTCACCAAACTGGATCTTCTAGGAGCTTACAATTTAATTAGGATCAGAGAGGGTTATCAGTGGAAGACAGCCTTTAATACCCATGATGGCCACTACGAATATCTAGTCATGCCATTCGGTTTATGCAATGCATCGGCCGTATTTCAAAATTTCATCAATGAGATCTTCCGGGATCTACTTGACCAATTTCTCGTGGTATATCTTGATGATATCCTTCATTTTTCCAGTTCTTTGTTCAAACATCAGGCACAGGTTAGTCTGGTCCTTCAAAGATTCGGGACCACTCCCTCTTTGCAAAGATCGAGAAATGTCTTTTCGAACAGAAGAAGATTTCCTTCCTTGGGTATTTCATCTCTTTCCTTGGGTTTGAGATGGATCGTACGAAAGTATCGGCAGTGCTGGACTGGTCTTTACCGACAGGCCTCAAACCAACTCAACGATTTCTTGGGTTTGCCAACTACTACCAACGTTTTATCCGGAACTTCTCCAAGGTGGTTGCACCCATTATGGCTCTTACTAAGAAAGGGGTGAACCCTAAGATATGGCAATCAAGGCTCTTCTAGCTTTTGAGAAGTTCAAGTCCACCTTTTCATCCGCACCTGTGCTGATCCATCCAGATCCTATGAAACCCTTCGTGCTTGAAGTGGAAGCATCTGATCTGGCAGCCGGAGCCGTCCTTTCTCAAAGGAAGGATTTTTTTTGTAAACTTGTTCTTTATTTGCTTTTTTTGGTAAGACCAATGGGAAGTGGGGTACAGAACATAAAAAGGGGAGGATGTTACTTTTGAGTTACACAGCACTGTATCCTGTTATATAACATCGTTTAGTGGGGAGATAATAATGACATCACTGTTGGGACAGCATACAAATTAACTAGTACAATAAATTAACTGAAAAAGACTGGGAGGGGGAAAAAGAAAAAGATTTAAAAAAAAGTCATTACTTTATCAGCAGGTTTCCACCTGTCGGTGTACCGTAATCGTAATACCAACAAAACAGTAAATAGGCACACGTACCTTTGTGGACTATTGAGTGCCGAATACCCTCCAGGCCCTCCTCCTCATTTTAGACCGATACGGAGCAAATCACACCAGGGTTTCCTCAGGGGATATGTGTTTTTTTTTTATTTATTTTTTTCCTTCTCTCCCTTTCCCCCCCTCTTCCTCCCATCCTTACTTCATGTGTTTTTAGGGCACTTCTATTATGTGTTTTTCAGATTTGGAGAGTTCCCTTAGTAATATCTGTGTCCTATATAAGTTCTCCACGGTTCCCAAACTTCTAAGTATTTCTGTACCGTGTCGTTTTGTATCCGAGTCAATTTTTCCGTAAGACAAATCCTCCATAATCTCGCTTTTACAGCGTGTATGGCCAGCTGCTGTTCCTCTTTCCAGGCTTTGGCTATTTCGGATCTGGCCACTGTATATATGTGTGTCAGTAGTTTATCATCACTTTTTTCCATATTTTCGATTGGTCTGCATAGCAGCACCTTCCAGGGGTCTAGGGGGAAGGTACACCCAAGAATTGTCTGTGCCATACCATGAGTGGCCCTCCAGAGCTTTGTAACCTTCGGGCATGTCCACCACATATGTACAAACGATCCCTTCTGGCCACACCCCCGTGTACACAGTGGAGACATGTTTCTGAAAAATTTGGACAATCGTAGTAGGGTGTAGTACCATTGGTGGAGCATTTTATATGCATTTTCTTTTATTAATACACATGTGGAGCTCTTTGCTATTCCTTCATGTATGTTTTCCCACTGCTCTTGGTCTAGTTCTCCCAGCTCCTTCTCCCACTTCGTCATCAATTTGGGCTTTATCTCCAATTCCTTTTAACCCTCAGCAAGTATGCTGTATACTTTAGAGATTAGACCCTTTTTGTCCTCCCCCATGAGGCACAAATCCTCAAATGCTGTGAAGTCGCTATATGGACCTGTCCTCTGTATGTGATCCCTCAATTGAAGATACCTAAAAAAGGCCGAATCAGGGAAGCCATAGTCTCTCTTTACTGCCTCAAACCTCTTAATATCGTTGTGTGGGAGTCTGTCCTGCGCTTCCGTGTGCAGAGCATCCAACTGATAACATCAGACACTGGAGCAGCGCTTGAGGGAGCTCCGCTTGGCCACAGAATTGACCGGTGCAGGGGGATATTGTTGACTTACCTCACCTGCATCTCCGGTCTGGGACCCGCTCACCTCGGCTGCTCCTGCGTGCCACCGTCTTGGGATAGTCAGGAAACAATGGAGGATTCGGCGCAACTGCGCATGTCTGAGTCAGAGAGGCTCCTGGGATGCTTCAACAAACTTTATTGGTAGACACACAAGGGCTAACACCGCATTCTCCCCCTCAACGCGTTTCACCCTCAAGAATAGGGCTTCGTCAAGACGAAGCCCTATCCTTGAGGGTGAAACGCGTTGAGGGGGAGAATGCGGTGTTAGCCCTTGTGTGTCTACCAATAAAGTTTGTTGAAGCATCCCAGGAGCCTCTCTGACTCAGACATGCGCAGTTGCGCCGAATCCTCCATTGCCTCTTAATATCGTTGTTTGCCCATAGATCTTTTACCCTTGTGATATCTGCCTTGCTCCAGTCTTTAAACGCTGTTGGTTCCATGCCCGGGATAAAGCTAATATTGTCAAATAGTGGTGTCATCTGAGATTTGTAGTTGGATAGCCCATGTTTAAGTTTCAATGAATCCCACATGGTTAGCGAGTGTGTGATAGATTTCAGGGGCACCATCAGAGCTGGTCTTTCTTTCTTTGTTAACCACAGTATCATTTCTATAGATGACCCAGATATCACATCGGCCTCAATTTCCACCCACTTTTTCCTCTGTGTATGTGCATGCCAGTGAACCAGTTGGCTTACATGCGCCGCTTGATAATATTGCCACAAGTGTGGCAAAGCTAGCCCTCCTGACTGTTTGGGTCTATATAGTGTGGGCAGCTTTATTCTCGCTTTTTTGTTATTCCATATGAATTTTGTGATAGCTTTCTGCAGTTCATGCATGTCCCTGGCTCTGACCAGTACTGGAAGTGTGTGGAATAGGTAGAATATTCTTGGCAATAAGTTCATTTTGATAGCATTTACTCTGCCCATCCATGATATATGATACCTGGACCATTCTTCTAATTCTTTTTTCAGTGTTTTTATTAGTGCTGGGTAGTTGGTCTCATATATAGTGTCGGGTGTGTTAGTCAACCATATTCCCAAGTACTTTATGGCCTGTGTCTTCCACGCGAAATCAAAGTTTATTTTTATTAGCTTTAGTTGTTCCTGAGGTAGGTTTATATTTAGGGCTTCGGATTTTTCGCTATTTATTTTAAACCCTGATAATTTCTGGAACTCTGACAGGTTACTAAATAGGTTTGGGAGTGAGGTGAAGGGTTTTGAAATGGTTAACAATATGTCATGGGCGAACAATGCCAGCTTGTGTTCTTTTTGTTTAACCGTAATCCCCCCGATATCTGCGTTCGCCCTGATTTGGGCTGCTAACGGTTCTATCGCCAATGCGAACAATATGGGTGACATGGGGCAGCCCTTGTCTTGTGCCATTTCTTATGTGGATTTTCTTGGTCTGCATATTAATATAAGATACTTTAGCTGTGGGTTCTCCATATAGTGATGTAACAGCATTCATAAATTTGCCTTTTACTCCAAATGCTCGAAGTGTCTCAAACATATATCCCCAATCAATGCGATCAAAAGCCTTTTTGGCATCTAAAGATAGTAGCATCGAAGGCGTTTTATTGTGTTTGGCTATATGGATTAAGTCAATTATTGTTCGTGTATTATCCATGGCCTGACGACCTCATATGAATCCTGCCTGATCTGCGTCTACCAATTGCGGAAGATACTTATTCAATCTTGTTGCTAATATTTTGGAAAATATTTTGAGATCGTTATTGATCAGGGATATCGGTCTGCAGCTTTTGCATTGGGTGGGGTCTTTTCCCTCTTTATGTATTAATTTTATTTTTGATTCCAGCATCGTTTGAGGAAACTGCTCTCCCTCAAGAGCTTTATTAAATAACTTTAGTAATTGGGGAACTAATATGTGGGCTAATTTTTTATAGTAAATATTGGATAGGCCATCTGGTCCCGGGGCCTTGGAGTTCTTCAACCCCTTTATTGTTTCTAATACCTCTGTCGATGTTATTGGCTGGGATAGTATTGTTATATCCTGGGCTGTGAGTTTAGGCAAATTCATTTTTCTGAGAAATGCTCTCTGTTTTTCCTTGGTGGTGTTCTCTTTATCTACTTTATTTCCATTGTATAGCTCTTTGTAATATGTGGTTAATTCATTAGCTATTGTCTGTGGCTTTGTTGTACACACCCCATCTTTTCTTCCAATGCTATGTATTCTAGATTGCATTCTATCCTACCTCAATCTTGTGGCCGGCATTGTGTCAGCCTTATTGGCCTTCTCGTAGAATTTTTGTTTCGTCCATGCTATGGCCTTTTCAGCTTTATCAGATAGTAGTAAATTTAATTTCCCTCTGAGGTCCCGCAATTCAGTCTCCATGGCTATACTATGATTTACTTTATGTGCCTCTTCTAGGGTTTTTATCTTTTCTTGCAAATTTGCTGTTTGTTTCTGTCTCTCCCTCTTTCTAAGTTATGCGACACTGATGAGTTTTCCTCTCACCACAGCTTTTTGGGCCTCCCATAGGATATAGGGTGAGTTCACGTTACCTTCGTTTATTTGGAAGTAGTTGGTGGTCTCGTTACTGATCTCAGCTATGACTTCTGGCATCTTTAGTAGAGACTCGTTTAGTCTCCATGTCCCCTTACTTGGTTTCTTATGTATGTCTTCAATGTGCACTTCAACTGGGCCATGATCTGACCAGGTAATAGGGTGGATTGTGGCCTTTGTAATTTTTGGGATCAGTAAGGAATCTACAAATATGTAGTCAATCCTTGTGTATACTTTGTGGGGAGCTGAATAGAACGAGAAGTCCCTTTTCTGCGGATTCATCTCCTTCCATGCATCCCTTAAATCAAACTCTTTAAGTTCCTCTCTTAGCGTTTTTCTCTCCCCTTTTTGGGCAGCCATTGTTTTAGCTAGGGCAGGTTTAGATCTGTCTTGTTTTTCATTTAAGGCTATATTAAAATCTCCCGCCAAGACTAAGCGGCCCCGGGAGGTTGTGCCCAGCAGTCGAAACAATTTTGTAAAAAATATTCTCTTATTTTCATTCGGTGCGTATACATTAACTAGGGTTATTTGTGTATCTTCTATGCTCCCCGGGATTATTAGCTATCGTCCTTCTGGGTCCCTTCTTATCCTGTCTACCTTAAATGGAGAGTTTCTTGCTAGGAGTATGGCCACCCCTCTTTTCTTTTCGTCCTTTGCCGAAGCTGTGTATATCTGGGGGTAGAATTTGTCCCAATACGTAGGGGTGGAGCCAGCAATGAAGTGCGTTTCTTGTAGGAATATTATGTCCCCTGATAGTCTTTTATATTCTGTCATGGCTAGCTTCCTTTTTACCACATTATTCAGTCCCTTGGTGTTATGCGATATTAGTGTTAGTGTCAATTGTATTTACCTGGGTGTGAGGTCTTCTTCTCTGGTGGATTCGTTTTCTGGTTTCCCTTGAGTGGCGGCCTGGAGGGTATCCCTGCACATCGTATAGTAATGAAAACATTTAAACATGTAAACATCAAAAATAAAACAACATATATAGGATAATCCAGGTGACTAACATAGCCTGGGTTTGTTTGTTCACTGGACGTGAACGATCTTTCTCTGCGATTGCACAGTAGCGCTAATCCCACACCCATAACCTTGAGTGTGTACGGACCGTACTGCGGTCCCAGGCGGCGGGCCTGCTCAAAAAATCAACTGTTTTTTAACATTTAACATTTCTATCCCTTTTTGTTTATTTTATATAATATAATAGACCTTCCTTGCCAAAAGTGTAACTCTAGAACATTGTGACCAGCTCTATATAGAACAGGCATAATTCAACAGCCGAAATCATACATTGACCCTATCTTGTCTACAACACCCCCCTTACCCCATACATTCCCCCCCCCCCATTTATTTATTTTTGCTTAGCTACATGTATTCTGCATACTGTCACCAGTACTTCTACCTTACGGATTACCCGCTCAACCATGGGGGGGAATGGTGTTGACCCCTTGTTATTCCTTATCTGGATCTATATAACACATCTCAGTCTATCATTTAGGCATAGTTCCTTATATCGGGATTTACGGGTCTTCTCCGTTTTAGCAGATTTTGCATAGAATTAAGATTTCTGGGGTTCCTTTGGATTTCTTCTATGTGAAGTGGCTCCTCTGCCCACTTCTTTCCATACGGATCTGACTGGAGGCGGTCTGTGTTCTTCTCTGGTCATGGAGTCTGGTGGTTGCAATCCCAATCTTTCTAGGAAGTCCACTCCCTCCTCTGGATCCCTCATGGAAGCTTGCGTTCCATTCCTGGTGGAGATAAGGCGGAATGGGAACCCCCACTTGTATCGAATTTCGTTGTCTCTCAGGACTTTTGTGATATGTCTCAGGGCCATCCTCTTCATCAGCATTGATGGGGCCAGATCATTGTACACGTCTATCGTCACATCTCCCCATTTCAGCTCTCCCTTTTCCCGTGCCAGGGTAAGAACCGCTTCCTTAGTTTTAAAGTAGTGAAGCCTCACCACTACATCTCTTGCTCTTTCTCCGGCTTGTGGTTTCGGTCTGAGCGCTCTATGCGCCCTGTCAAGGATCAGTGTTGCTGGGGGCATTTCCGGGAGGAGGGTCTTTAGCCACTCAGTTGTTGCTTTTTCCATCTCTGGAATGTTTTTGAACCTGAGGTTGTTTCTTCTTGCCCTATTTTCTTGATCCTCCTGTTTCTCTTCCACGTCAGCCATTCTGGATCGTAGGGCCAGGACCTCCGTATCCATTGATGTCTGATTGTGAATGACTTCGTCCACTTTATGTTCCAACGTGTCTGTGTGCTCACCTATGGAGCTTACCTCTGATCTGAGATCTTTGAGTGCACTTTGCAGCTCTTGTTGGAGGTTTTTAGGCTGGAGTATAGATTCTCTATTTCTTTTTTAGTTGAAGTTTGGTTACACATCTCAGGTTCAGGCTCGGGTTCTGCGTCTGACTGAGCTGGGGATGTCGCTTTGCTGTCTGATCGGTCTGATTTGCTTTTCTCTTTTGTTTTGAAGAAGTCCTGCGGAGTTGGCTTTTCAGAGCCATTTTAGATAGTACTAGATCCAACGCCTCCAATCTATGCGTTTCCTACTTCTATTGTTTTGTTAGATGCTTTGGTATGCCCGCCGCCTCATGGAGCCCGCTTCAGGCGGCCATTGTGGACTGTGCCACGTGCGCACCACCGAGAAACATATTAGTGTTAGTTTCTCTTATTTTGGTAGTTCTCTCTTACGTAGGGTGCTCAGGGACGTACCCCGCCAGCTATAGCCGTGCAGGTGGGATTTAGTTATTAGCTTTGGTTTCTTTATCTGTCAATTTTCGTGATGTTGTTAAATAGCCCGGCCGGCTCGTATGTAAGCTCTGACTATGACTGCGGCTTTTCTTTATTTTTTAATCTTAGGTAGCCATGCATTGGGGAGCTCTAGCATCAGAGGAGGCTTTTCAGCACAGTGGCTGTATGATTCAAACAGCAGTTTAGTGAGGCAAGGTGATCTCTCCCCCTCCGCCCCCTGTTGAAGCACTCAGCCCCTCTAATCTGCCTCTCTTGATTTCAGGGAACCAGTTTGTTGTGGTATGCAAAGTGATTTTACAGTCTCTACAGTCCCTTGGCTTGGTTAGGCTGCTTTTTGTTTTTTTTTTTGTATATTTATTTATTTATTGTCCTGTGGGGAACTGTGTCTTTAAATCAGCCCTGCGGTGGCCATTTTGGATTTGGTCGACACGCAGGCTGGAACGTAGGTAGCCAGGCGGCTCCACTCCCTGTAGCAGCTCTGCCCTGACTTCACCACGGAGGCACAGGAAGGCGGAGGGAAGCGGAGGGAGCGCAGGTAGGCAGGGGGTAGATCGGCACGGCCCACGGCCCACGGCTCACCCCGAGCGGCCGCCGGCCCGGAGAAGATAAATCTGGCAGTCAGCCCCCTCTCCTTTACAGAGTCGCCATTTTTGGCAGCCAGCAGCTGCACCAGAGCCCGGCACCACCTCAGCATGCCCCGCCGATAGCCACAGTCCCCCCCCACAGCGGAGTGGAGTGGACAGATGAAGGGAGGTACAGAGAGGCGCTCTCCGGTCGGGGGTAGGTATGCCTGGAGCTCCGCTCACTCTCCGTTACAGGGCAGTGGCGGCCATTTTGGAGGTTACACAGCCGCTCCTAAGCCTCGTGCTGCCTCAAGCTGAAAGTTTATGGGCTACTCACCCAATTCTCCCTCCTGCGAGTTTGCCCTTATGATAGCTCTTGCTTTCTGTGGGCAGGGGAAGCCAGGGGAGAGATTGATACCGGTCCACGATCCTTGAAGGAGCTCTGCTCTGGGGCTGCAGCTGCTGTTCCGCCCGGTAGGCCTCAGAACACCAGGTTATTCATGAAATGTCCAATTAATGTCTTATGTATGTATTTATGATCTCGAAATAATCAGCGCTTCGTGGGCTATTCGATTTGAACAAGATCAATTAGTTTGGTGTAGTATGGGCCAGGATGGATATAAATGTTTGATCCCTATTTGTGGAGCTACAGCATCACACAGCCATCTTGTTTCGGCTCCAAGCCACCGCTTTGTCTGCGTTTTAATGACTCAAAGGAAGGATTTTGATTGGAAACTCCACCCCTATGCCTTCTGCCACAGAAAGAAATTATGATGTTGGAAATCAGGAACTTCTTGCCATGAAAATGGCTCTAGAAGAATGGAGACATTTGCTTGAGTGGGCATCTTCTCCGGTCACAATTCTTACAGATCCCAAGAACCTCGAATACATTGTAGGGGCAAGGAGACATAGGACGCGTCAGGCGGTGGGCTTTCTTCTTCACTAGGTTCAACTTTGTGATCTCCTATCGTCCAGGATCTAAATCAAGGCATATTCGCTATCCAGGCAATTCTCTCCGGACAGTTTTGTGGAGATAGATTAGGGGCCCATCATTCAATCTTCACAGATCATCTCTGCCATATCATCTTCACTTCTACAACAGATTTCACAGGCTCAGGCAGAGCATCCTAGATCAACGTCCACACGTTCATTTAAACTATTTTAGAAAGTGAGGTGCTGAAATGGGGTCACAAATCCAAGACGGCTGGGCACCCGGAAGTCAGGAAGACGTGATTTGCTCGAACAAATCTATTGTTGGCCAGAGATCTGCAAAGACATGAAGGACTTTTTAGCAGCCTACGTTATATGCGTCCAGACTAGGATGTCGAGGACGTTACCCTGGGGGCTGCTCCTTTCCCGTACCAACCGTGCATGGACCCACTTATCCATGAATTTTATTGTGGAACTGCCACCCTCCAGTGGTTTGACTACCATACTTAGATCGCTTTACACATCAAGCTCATTTTGTTCCTCTCAGGAAGCAACCCACAGCTTCAGAACTATCTGAGATCTTTATTAAGGATATATTTCGCCTTCACGGAGTCCCGATGGATATAGTCATGGACCGTGGATCCCAATTAGTGTCAAGATTTTGGAAGGAATTCTATTAAAAAAATGGGCATCTCCCTTCATTTTTCTTCATCATACCACCCCCAGTTCAACTGGAATCTTCATTCTTTTGTGCCTTCAGGTACCACCCTGCTGCCCTTTCTCCTTCCAGTCCTCTCTCCAGAGTTCCTGCAGTGGATGATAAGATCCAAGAACTCCAATTACTCTGGAAGAAGATCCAGGCTAATCTGACCAAAGCCGCCCTCCAGCAAAAAACCCAAGGGGATAAACGTGTCGATGATCCGCACTTGCTCGGTCTTGGGAAACAACCTAGGGACTCGGTGAAGGAGCATACTGGGCCCGAGTGCAGAAAGGCTCCGTCCAAACAGCACCCCGAAGAGACCATTAAACTTCTCATTTACCCCAGGGACTCCTGTGGCCCTGGAACCATTGGAAGGCTTGGTTGTTTGGGGCCTCAGTGATGCCAGCTACCCTTATCTAAGTTTTGTAGTGGTGAAGCTTGAATTTTCCAAGAAAGTAACAGGAGTGGAAGGACCATTGACTGTAGTGGCCCTCATATGCCCTCAAGTTCGCAGCAAGGAAAAGACGGGGCTATAATTGTGTAAGAAATCCGTTTCTGGCTTTGTAGATCTCTGCAGTTCACCTATACTCCCTCTTGCAATCAATAGCACCTGTACTAGCTTTCACTGCAGCCTTAGTCCTGTGCTCTGTCATTGGAAGATTCTCATTTTTTAGAGAAAGGGACGTCTTCGAATTTAGAGGACAAACCGAATTATCAACAGAGAACACAAGAAAAAGGGAAATTAAAAAGAAGCCGACAGTCAGAGGAAAGAGGGGGGGGGGAGACAAAGAGCACGAAAGAAAGAGAAGTGCCAGATAGAGCCTAAGAGTAGTGTATTCAATTTAAGTAAAGTTATATTGACAGACACACAAAAAAGTGTAATTTCGAAGGGACTGTCATTTGCTCCAGTAAAGAGTCATAGCAGTTTTGATCTCTTTATGGATGCAAATAGATTTCTTCGTAAGCTAACTCTCAAAAGGTTCTTCATGGCTAAAGACCAAGCCCCTAGATTGGGACCTAGCATTCCTCCAATAGTGGCACAAGAGGCTAACATGATACATACGGGTCTAAAACCTAAATCCTCCTTCTACCCTCAATTTGCCAAGGGTAATCATCTGGAAACTTTTTTCCAGATGATAAATACAGATTTTGAGAACCTGGCGGAATGTAAACATAAATTAAAAGAAAATCTCACCAAAAAAGAAAGAGCAGCCTTGAAAGAAATTACAGAAAATGAAGAATTGGTCATAAAACAGGCTGATAAAGGGGGAGGTACTGTCCTAATGGACAGAGACAAGTATAATCAGGAATCTTTAAGACTATTGGGAGACGAGGAAACATATATTAAATTGAAAAAGAATCCAATAAATGAATTTACAGAAGAGCTTAAGTGTTTATTAGAGAGGGGTAAGAACACTGAAGTACTTGATGAGGGGGAATATAGATTTCTGTACAGTGACAAATCAAAAGTTCCGGTATTTTACCAGCTGCCAAAAATCCACAAGAGTGAAGTCAATCCCCCAGGTAGACCTACAGTCTTGGGGATTGACTCACTAACAGCTAATTTGTCACTGTACATAGACATATTCCTCCAGAAATATGTCACGCAACAAAAAGCATATTTAAAAGACACCACAGATTTACTAAATACACTAAGTAAAGTGAAATGGGAAAGACAATTCATAATGGCTACATGCGATGTTGTATCGTTTTACACATCAATTGACCACACCAAAGGATGCAGGGCCATAAAAAGATTTTTAATGAAAGACACAGACCTTGCAGAAACACAGGCACATTTCATTATTGATGGAATTATGTTTATTTTACAGCACAACTTCTTTTGGTACGAAGGCAGTCATTATCTGCAGAAACGAGGAACGGCGATGGGGACCAGGTTCGCCCCGAGCTACGCCAACCTATTCATGGCGTCTTGGGAGGAGGATAACATCTGGCCGAACGGAGAGCTTGGGGAGGGCCTGGTCCTCTGGCGTCGTTTCATCGACGATGTGTACCTAATTTGGGGGAACGGAGAAAGTAAGTTGAAAGAATTCCTAATAGGCATGGAGAGCGAAGAGCTGAATCTCAAATTCACGAGTGAGTACAGTGACAAAACAGTTAACTATTTAGACCTAGAAATCTATATAGAAAATGATCTAATTAAGACAAAAACATTTTTTAAGGAAACAGATAAAAACAATTACATCTTGCGGACTAGCTGTCATCTTCCAAGGTGGATGGACGGGGTTCCATCCAGTCAGTTCACTAGAATCAAAAGGAACTGCAGTGAGAGAGAAACATTTCTACAACAATCAACAAAACTAAAGGAGAGATTTATAGAAAAGAAATATAAAGAGGAGAAGCTAGATGAGGCCTTACTGAAAATAGACCAACTGGAGAGGGAAGACCTTCTGAAATCTAAGGGGAAAGACAAAACAACAACAAATAAGCTGGATTTCGCATTCCTCACAACATATAATGGGGAAGCTAAGGAAATTAGGAAAATCATACACAAACACTGGGCCATATTAAAGAATGACCCAGTTTTGGGAAAAGAACTACCAGAGCACCCCAATATTGTTTTTAGGAAGGCGCGAAACCTAAAAAATACACTTGCCCCGAGTGTCCTTAAACAAAAATCTAAACCTCAAAACTGGTTACAATCTAGCAAAGGCTTTCATGCATGTAAGACATGTAGAGCATGTCAATTTAAATCCAATGACAAACTGGAATTTACATCAAACACTACAGGAGAGAGATTTACTATACAATCTAGTTTGACCTGTAGGTCAGACCATGTGGTGTACCTCCTGGAGTGCCCATGCAAACTGCAGTATGTGGGGAAGACTGAGAGACAAATACGAACTAGAATCATAGAACATCTGAGCAGCATTAAAAGATCTCTTCTAACACACAGTCTTTCCAAACACTTCATGGAAAAGCACCAGGGGGACACCACGTGTCTGACATACATGCCTATAGAACATGTTGCGGGCCACTGGCGGGGGGGAGATCGCAATCTGGAACTCGTTAAGAGGGAGACTTTTTGGATTCACAGGTTGCGGACCCTCTCCCCCAGGGGCCTGAACATGGAAATAGAGCTGGCACCATTTTTGTAGTTCATTGAGATTTACAATTAATGGATGATACTAACCGGTCTTTTGCTTTCTCCATCTTTTGTTGTCTCTTCCTTTTTTTCATCTCCCACAGCACGCAATGAACATCTGTTATTCAAATAGAAAATGTTTATGTCACTGTTGTCACTCCAGCCTAGTTCCCCCAGATATACACATAATGTGATAAGTTTTTTCTACATCTATATAAAGACTCTGTATATATGTATATTGAAGAAGTGCTGTAGAATATAAGGTTTTACAAGTCTTATCGATTTATTGACTTTAATATTTGCACTGTGAACATTAATATTTGATATTTAAAAGGTCATGTATTTCCCATCTATTCAATCATGTGAATTTGTATATTGATTATACCATCAACCCCTCTTGAAAACCTATGTATAACATGTAATGATAGTATATGCATTCATATATATGATGGAGCTCCCATTTTTTATACATTTCTACTTTTTGTAGTAAGAAATTATTTCAAGTTTGATTGTTATTCCTCTGAGGCCCCTAGGATTCATTATATGATTTTTTTCCCTTCCCCCTTTTTTCCCCTTTTTTCCCTTGACTCCTCATTGCTCTTTGCAATTCAATATTTATGTTGTAATCTATTCCCTGCAAGAAAAACAGGATCAATCTAGATCCTATCAAAATTGACCTATTAAACAACATATTCCTTCTACCTAACGAGTCCCATATTAAGGACATAACCAAAGTCCCCTTGATCTCCTTCTGTGTATAGAGATCATCTTTTTTTATTATAAGAGTATTAGGATCAAATATTTTCCACATCTCCATAGAGAAAGGAAGAGGTTAAATTGCAAAACCAGTCAGAGAATTTGTTTCTCAGAATAAGTGCTCCACCATATGTATAGAAGCAGAGATGACAACCAGTGCAGACCATGTGTTTTTTAAGTGATTTGTACAAGTGTTTACAATCAAATACCAATTGGGGAGGATATAAAAGATACCCGAGTGTAAGGGGCGGTACACTCCTGAGGAAGCCACACACCCTTTTCTGGCGAAACGCGTAGAGTGGGAGCCGTCCTGAGAGGGGAGAGGAGAGAGGCGTGATCGCCATTCAGAAATTCAACCAGCCGCGCCCGGAAGTGACGTGACGGGACAAAGCGGAAGTGACGTACCGGCGGTGAGAGAGGCGAGATCATCCACCCGAAAGGCAGCTCCAAGCGCAGTACTGATGTACAACAGCTGAAGGGGAGTCCAACAGCCCACGGGAAGATACAGCCTGGGTTACACAGTCCACCACCGGAGACACAGAGTCGCAGAGAGAGGCTGATTACATCAGGTCCCATCGGAAGAGGCGGGTGAGCCTGAAGTTAACACACTCTTCTCTCCCTGATCACTAAGATTGTGAACAATGCATAATATATTCATTTTTATTGTAAGTGTTCATTTTTAAATTTATAAAGTTTAGTTTTATCATTGTATTGGTCTGCACTATGGTATCATTTTTCTTCACATACACTTGGTTGCTGAGCTGACAATTGGAGACCGCTTCATAGAGTGGAGAACAACTTCCTTAGCAGAGACCATTGTGTGTCTAAATCGCTTGAATACAACTTACATCTTGTAAGTAGGCACAACATACGAGCCAAGACAAGACATTTAATTTTACACTATCTAAAAACTGTCTACACTTATATTGTTTTTTGTCTTTTTTGTTCTATTTCCCTCCATGCTCCCCCTGGAATACAACGAACGAAATTGGAAGATTCTCACACACCTCCCTCCTGTTATTGGCCCGTCGCCCTTAATATACTGTTCTCCCACACTGCTTCAATGCCGAGCATAATCCTACTCTGAATGTTACAGTGTTCTTCCACAAGCCCCCTGGCTTGCCTCGTTCCCGTTTCCTGTGACCTTCTGCTGCTCTCCACGCAGAGGTCTGTGTACCTGTTTCCTGAGGCCTGCTGCACGATCCCTTCTTCAGAGGCCTACTTTGGACTCCTGTGCTGAAGCGCTGTTTTTTCCCCGGCGCTGCCCTGCGTTGTTCTTCGGCCAGCCTGCTGTCTCCTTCTACTGAGACTGGCATCATGGGCCATTCCCGCTCCTCGCGCAGAGGTCACTCCCATGCTCTCGCTCCTACACTGAAGCAGAGAGTGCCCGTTTACCCGTTGCCGAACGCCTGCCTGAACCACGACGATGCTGCCTTCTCTGATCCTGACCCTGACTTTTCCTCAGACTACTCTGCCTTCTCCAGTCTGGACCTCGGCTTGTTTGACCATGAACTTCGCACTCCGAATCCGGCTCTGAGGCCTAAGATCGGTGAGTATGCAACCCCACCTCAGTCTCGCGGTCCGGTCCCGGTTTGTGGCGAGTACGTCCGTGACAAATTGGCACGAACACAAACAATTTTTAACAATTAGCCAACGCGGTGCCAGACCATGTCGGGCAACGACTATGGCTGGACATTGACAATCCATATTTTGTGTTTGAAGGCTTACCAGTGCATGGAAGAAAAGATCAAGGCTCAGAGTGAGGGGCCCTTGGGGGAGATTACTTGGGTAATGAAACTGCTCCCCAACAGTGTACAGAAGATAACTGGACAATTGACACTCAAGGAAAGCATAGAAGGGTACACTGTCATAATCGGCAGCCCACCTCCTTGAGGGTACACTAGGGGACTATTTGTTAATGCTGAAGTGCTGTCGATAAAGAAAGGGAAAAAAAATACTATACGAGAAGAAGTAAGAAAGTAAAAAATGAGACTGACCATGACATGTCGAGGCTAACTTCATTATATGGACTTAGGTCCTCACCTTATAGTCTGAGGTATAGTAAAATAAAGAGGGGTTACATTGGAGGCGCTGCTGAGATCTAATTAAATTATAAATAAAATTTAAAAAAATTGTGTGTTGAAGCACTCTTCTTATATATAGAATGGGCTGATGAAAGGGGTGGAGTGTAGGGATATCTGTCTCGTGTACGGCAGCAGCCGGTGGTCCGAAACTAAACGTTAGGCCCCACTGGAAGTTGGGCTCAAGTTTCTGTATCGGCCTCCTTGTGGGCCGCCATACTTTCCCCAGTGACAGGGCCCTGACAGAATCCTGCCCCCCCACTCCACAGGTTGGGGGAGGAGGCAACATTAGAGAGGGGGGAGTGAGAGGAAGGATGAGAGAAAAGAGGGGAAGGGTTAGAGAGAGGGTGTGAGGATTCGCCATCCTAGCGGTCGCAGACCGTCTCCTCATCCTAACAAACCTTTCGTGACGGATACCCAAGATGCGCGGTTTCGTGGTCCCCGTACGCGCGCGCAGACTTTTCGCATCCTGATCTCCCGCCTGCGGATTTGGATCCCGCCCCCATCCCTGTCACATGATGTGTACGTTCGGCCAGCCTCCCTGCTCATACGCGAGTCAAATTCCGCCCCCGTTCTGGGGAAAGTCAGGACCGCCGTGGGAATGACGCACATTCTCGTCTCTGCCACCTGACCTCTGTGACATGCGCGGGTTGGCCCGTGACTGGTCCTGCCCCCTCTTGTCCCAGGAATTGGTGTGGGAGAGCCGCGCACTCGAAACCCCAACCCCTGGCCTCCGTGACGCGCGCGGGACGGCGCGCAAGCAGTTCCACTCTCATCCCCGATTAGGCTTTATCATAGGGCACACCTGTGTGTACCAGCAGCCAATTGGCTCTTACTTCCTGGTTCCGCCCTGGCTGGCTATTGGAGGCTCCTCCTTTTTATACAATCAGTCTGCTATCATTCCTTGCTGAGCCGTGCCTTGCCACATCTTTGTTCCAGAGTCCTTGCCTTGCCTAATCTGCCCGTTAACCTCTTGTTACCTGAACCCTGCTAGCACCTTGGACTCCGCTTCTCTCTATTCCTGATCCGGCTTGTATGACCTTTCTCCTGGCTCCAGTCCTGACCTTGGCTAAGTACTCCAATTATCCGATACTCTCTAATCTTGAACCTTGCTACGCACACTGACAATCCGCAACTCTCCGCTCCTGAACCTGGCAAGTACCTTAACCATTCTACTATCTGTAATCCTGACCTGAGTTGAATGACTACTCTACATCCTAGGCGCGCCCGCATGTCTGTGGGTCACTGTAGACGGACGTTCACAGAGGTACACAATTGGAGACTTTTATAAGGTGAAATTATAATAAGGCTTTATTGTGCCTTTTCCTTTTTATCAGGAAATCCATACAAACACAGGGGGGAACAAAGCTTCTATTCACTTGGGAGTATTTCTAGTGAAACACTATGCAATTAATTCACATCTCCCTTAGTCAAGCATTTCTCCCAGCCCCAAACACATAGCATGAAATAAGCAGATAAGAAGTCTCTTAAGAATGAAAGTCTTATCTGTTTCTTGGAGAGAAAATCTTCTCAGTTCCTGGTTCAGCTCCCTTCCCTCAGTGTGTGTCAGCTTCAGGTTTAGTAGTTTTCCATGTGTCTTGAAATCAGCTCTGTTGTGTTTTCTGGCAGAGCTCAAGACAGGTCAGCTCCAGAGATCTGTGTTCTTCTTGGTCAGTCTCTCCTGGGAGACTCAAGAACCTCTGCTCTGTCTCCAAAGGTCAGCTCACAAGTGAGCTAAGGAGTCCCTTCCTGTCTCAACACACAGGCTTTTGTAAGCAATCTAAATCAGGCAGGTGGTGTTTATTAATTGACTACCAGCAGTTAACCACCACACTGCTAGATTAAAGGCACATTACTTGAACAGGGATTACTCCCCTTTTACATACCTCCCCTGTTTGTGGGAAGCTCGGGCTTGCCACGGCCAAAGCCCATCCTTCCACTCTCATTCTAGATATCTCTTTGACTTCGGTCCTGCTGGGATTGGAGCCCTTTCTCCAGTTTATTCGTGTCTCCTCCTGAAGGTGTTTGAGATCAGCACCCCTCAGTCGCTCAAGGAGGACTTTTTCCAAGTATAGTCTTTTTTCTACGTGCGCGGACATGACATTTCCCTCGCGTCGGGTGCTCGTCTTATTGTAGGCATACTGTATGGCAGCAGTTGCAGAAGCTGTCTCTCTGCCCTTTTCCCACTCAATGGGGTTGCTAGTTCAGCCTCTTTGAGATTAAGTTGCAATTCCACACCCACTTCCAGAGAATGTCCCATCATTTCAGCTTCATCAGCTATGGATTCTTCTGGTTTTAATTCAGCATGTGTACCTTCTTTTGTTGCCTGCTGGGTGGCTGAAGGTTTTGCTAGTGCTTGTTTAGGTGGTTCAAATTTTTACAACCTTGTCTTTCAGATGAGCGGTATTCCCAGCTCTCACTGTACCCTTGTCTTCATGGGTTTTTGAGGCTGTGGGATACTGACGCTTAGTCAGGGTCAATACTTGTCCTTGTAGGACTGTAATCTCATCCGCAAGAGATCCCTGTTTTTTGAGTGCGTCTTGCAAGTCTCTTCTCAGGGAATTTATCTGCATGCTTTGCTTTTTCTGAGCTTGCTTCCACATTTTTATTGCACTGTGAAGCACTATGAACTTCTTTGCTTGGGCCACAGTTACTTGTTTCAGTTTCTGGACCTTCTTGTGCTCCCTTTTATGCCGCGTCACCTGGGTTCTAAGCTTGGCTTTTAGCGTTGCTTTGGTGATGCTCAGGGTAGCCTTCAGTTTCTCCTGCTGCTTTGCGGGGACATACTGGGTCATCAGACGTTCCTGCAGCACTTGAATTTTTTTAACAGCCTGCAGATTGTCATCCTGCAGAGTTCGCTGCTTTTCCTCTGCCTTCACGAGGTGCGTACGCAGACCTTGCAGTTGGTTCTGCAGTCGGTGCTCTGCTTCAAACTTCTCACCTTCCAAAAGTCTATTTATTTCTTTAAGCTCGTGCAGCTTTTCATTTTTTTCCTTGACGTCGTTTGTCAAATTAAAATTTTCTTCTTTGAGTTTTACGTTTTTTCTTTGTAATCTTAAATGTTCTCCCTTTTCAGTCTCTGTATTATTCAGGGCTTCTTTGCAGTCCTCCTTCCATTTATGCATATCTGCTTTGAGACTGACAGTCTCCTGGCGTGAGACATCCTTCTCTAGGTTGAGGGTCTGAAGCTCCTTCTGGGAGACTTGGAGATTAGTATTAAGATTGGCAATAGTTTCTTTAGAAATGTCCAGCTCCTCAGTGAGACTGTGTAGTTCCTTTCTGGAAACTTCCGGGTCTGTGCGGCAGCTGTTGGTCTCATGATGTGAGGCATCCAGTGCTCAGCGGAGTGTCTGAACCCCATTCTGAGATACGTCCACCTCTGTCTGGACACTGTTGACCTCCTGTTGTGAGGCATTCAGCTCTATGCGAAGAGTGTGAAACTCTTGCTGGAAGACTGTCATCTGCTTCAGTGCCTCCTCATACTTCCGCTTTAGCGTAGCCACCATTTTATCAGATTGGCTCTGCTTTTCATCCATGGCGGAAATAGTAGCATTTGCAGTATCTAGCTCAGTCTTGAGATCGTCCAATTTTGTCCTGGCTAAAGAGTAAATTGTGAGCACATCTATTTGTAGCCTCACGTTATTTTTCTGTAGCTCTGTGTAACCATCTTCCTTTTGTTTCAATTGTTCACGGAGCATATCACAGTCATGCCTGGCCTTTTCCTGGGCATCTTCCGGGTTGGTCAAGGGATCGTCACTCACTGGTTCCGGATCCACTTCCCTGGGATGGTTGGTTAAGGGTTCCTCACTGTTGGCACTGGACAGACACTTCTTTGGGGTACACGACTTCTGCCTTGGGCCCTCTGGATATTTGGTTAACCACGGGACGAATTCTCCATTTTCTCTAGGCTGCAGGGCAACTTGGTCCCCTTTTCCTCCACAGGATCTGCGGACGTGTCTGTTCCTTCCACGGTAAGTGAAGAACCGCTTTTCTTTTTCTGCTTTTTTGTTTTGGATGACTCCGTCCCATCAGGAATACTGGGGTCTCCTTCTTTATTTGATACTTTAGCAGCTTCATTGTATACGCCAGGCTTTTCTTGCAGTTGCTTTAGCTGACAGAAATATTGGGTGATCTGCTGCTCCCGCTCTTTCTCTTGTCGACCATATTAGTCATCATAGAGAGCGGTCTTTTCTGTTCGTGCCGAGTTCAGGCACCCCCACCATTCTTGGGGTGTTTTGCGGGTGTGACTCGGTTCGGGTTCCCCGTAAGAGATGTCTTCCTCTTTATTGGACTGGAAGGGCCACTCTTCCGTGGGGTAGGGTTCATTACAGGAACGCTGCATCTTGTCCTCCATTTTTAGGCTATCAGGTATAATTTTCAAATTTTTATTTGCAAAATCAGTACCACTCGTGGGTCACCATCTGTATTCACTGCTTCAGCGAATGTTTTGAAAACAACAAACACCTATCCCCTTTTAAGGGCTGACTCACTTCTTGAACCCTGACTATGGCTGGAAGGCAAAACCCCTATTTCAATGACCATATTACACTTAGTGATAGGCAAATAAGGTTTAGCTGCTTCAGCAGTCTCTCTCCTCTAGGGATTGGGGCAAATGTGTAATTTTCTTCCTGACCTCAGGAGGCGCTATTGCAGCTGTTGCCACTGTATTTGCTAGAACCCCCAATTGTGGTAGTCATACAGGTGGGCATACCCTGCTTGTAGAGGTCGTTACTCTCACAGGCATCTCTGTAGACTTCTCTTTCTTGGGTAATTTTTTTTTTTTTCAATATCAGCAGTACTGTGCATGCATTATCTCTCATCAGGTATACAAGATGTGCAGTTGCTAGGAAAAAAGTCTATTTGATTTACACCATTTACTTGCTAGGTCTAATCTCTCATTAGGTATGCTGAATGTGTAGTTGCTAGGAAAAAAACTTCTGTTTGCTTTACACCATTTACTTGGAAGGTGAAATACCTCCGCTTCAGCAACAGAATTTGGTTTTCTGCCTGAGTTCAGTAATTTTCAGTCTCATCTTTGGGTATTATGGCATTCACACTTCACACTTTGGGTGTCTGTTTTTGCTCCCAAGATATATATATAGCCAGACTTTTTTACTTGCAGAAAAAAAAACATTCTTTGCAGTGGACTATTTCTTTCATTCCCGGCAGGGTGACTCAACACTCAGCAATTGGCTTTGAAAAACCTTTTACACAGTTCAGAAATCCCTTTTTCCCTTATAGGGCAATTTTACACTCAGCATTTGTTTGCTAAAAATTCACCTGCTTCAGCACAGTCTTGTATCAATTTTCACACTTTCCTGCATATACTCCATTCACAGCTGGTAGCCCTATGCGGTGTGGCAACCTTTCTTTGCAAAATCAGTACCACTCGTGGGTCACCATCTGTATTCACTGCTTCAGCAAAACTTTTGAAAAAAACAAACACCTATCCCTTTTTAAGGGCTGACTCACTTCTTGAACCCTGACTATGGCTGGAAGGCAAAACCCCTATTTCAATGACCATATTACACTTTGTGATAGGCAAATAAGGTTTAGCTGCTTTAGCAGTCTCTCTCCTCTTGGGATTGGGGCAAAGAGTCCATCTGTGGTTTTGTAAGTTTTCAGTGGTGTGTATCCCTTTAACTCTGATCTCTGCTGCATGAGGTTTTTTTTTTTTTTTTTTTTTTTTCTAAGTTGCTCAGACTGTTTGTAGGCAAAAAGCATAAAAAAAAATTCACATAAAAAATCTCCGGTCCTTTTTAACAACAAAGTCACCTCTCATCTCACTTCGGACACCATATGTAGACGGACGTTCACAGAGGTACACAATTGGAGACTTTTATAAGGTGAAATTATAATAAGGCTTTATTGTGCCTTTTCCTTTTTATCAGGAAATCTATCCAAACACAGGGGGGGAACAAAGCTTCTATTCACTTGGGAGTATTTCTAGTGAGTACAAAAACTAATCAAAATGTGGCGCTCAGTGTATATGGTTTAAATAAACATCAAATAAACCCACAGTGTAATACATAAAATAAGATAATTAATAGTGATACTTATACAACCACGTGTGATATATGCCGCTGTGACCTGATGCAGGACTGCTCTTTCAATCCTCGTGGACAAGTGAAGGGTAGAAATCATCAAGAAGCGCAAATCATGTGGAATACAAAAGAAGACAACAAACTTATGGTGCAGTATTGTGTGAATTCGGTGAGTTAAATGGCACAGTTATATGTTCTGAATACTCACAAACGTGAGAGCTAAGTAGGCATGTAAAGATTTCTTTAACCCGTGAAATGAAGCCAGGTATTCGGATAGGAACCGCACTTATGATCAGGTACACTTTCACGATCAGGTACACTTTAACCAGGGGCCCTTAGGAATAAATTGAACCGGACATAGTGCAGACTGTACATAGAAATTTATAAAAGCAAGTAAAATCCAATCAACTCACATGGTGATGGAAATAAACAGGCGTATAGATCACAGTGTGGATCTCTGCAGACCGGAAGAGTGGTGTCTCGACTGTTCCTCTGTTCTGGTATGCGTGTCACGGATGCGTCTCACCGAGGACCGGAAGTGACGTCATCCGCTTCCAGAGGCTCCGGTTTCGTCTTAGGGCATCACTCTACGCGTTTCACCTTGTAGGTTTCTTCAGGAGTGATATTGCATGGTGGGTGAGCAGTATAAATACTCTAACCTCTACTCTCATAGGTGGGGAGTAAATTGGATAATCGAACAACTTAATTGTAATTGAGATGGCCAATCGTTGCTAGTATAGACAATACTATGTAAATTTAATGAACATATCATGATAAAAACTAATTAAAAACATGTTTATACAATAAAAATGGCATTAAATGGCCATAGGTAAAATAGCCTTAGCTGTAATCAGAGTTAAATCTATTGCATCTGACATATGCAAAGACCCAAAAAACCTATATATAAAGTGCATATAAAACAATTTAAAACTATCACTAAAACTAATAATATATATACGACGCACATCTAATAGAAAGAACAAAAGCAGAGAAACATAATTAGTTGACAAAGCAGAAACCATAGTATTCAATGTTATAAAAATGGTTTGAGATCAAATTCTAAATTTAGACCTGAAGGTGCTAATGTGTTTAACTCAAACATCCAAAATTATTCTCTTTTAAGAAGGGCTACATTCCTATTGCCACCTCTCCAATTGGGCATGACTTGTTCAATAGCTTTGAATGTTAACCCTTTGGGATCTGAGTTATGCATCAATAAAAAATGATTAGAAACACTGTGTGTTGATATTTTTCTTTTTATGTTACTAATGTGTTCTAATATTCTAGTTCTAAGGGGGCGGATCGTTTTGCCTATACAGTATATTGTAACCCACATGTACATTCAATAAGATTGATGACAAAATTTGATCTACAGTTCAAATGTTGTTAAATGTTATATTTTTTATGGGTCACATGTGATTGAAAGCTGTTAATATCCTTAGAACTAAACTTACATGCAGTGCACGTTCTACAGGTATAAAATCCCTTAGGGGGGTCTAACCAAACAGAGCGAGTAAGTGCAGTACCCTTTCTAAGGGCACTAGGGGCCACTATGCTCTTAATGTTAGGAGCTTTTCTGTACACCATTTTAACTCTTTCAGGTAAGTGTTGGCCTAAGATAGGGTCATTTTTTAAAATAGACCAGTGGGAATTAAGAATGTTATTAATCTTATGTGCATCCCTATTATACTGTGTGATAAATGGTACATGTATCACATCGCTTGATGTATTTTTGGCTGTGGGGATAAGCATGGTTTCTCTTGGTATATTCGTTGCCTTAACCCAAGCTTTTTTAACCACATCATCCTTATATTTTCTCTCAGCAAACTTCTTTGTCAATACCATGGATTGTTCTTCAAACATTGTATTGTCAGAACAATTTCTTTTTATTCTACGGTATTGGCCGTAAGGGATATTTGCAATCCACTTATTTAGATGGCAGCTGGATTGCAAAATATAATTGTTTGCATCAACTTCTTTAAAAAAAAAAATTGTTTTGATGCTATTTTCCTCCAAATAGATGGTAAGATCCAAGAAGTTTATACTGGAAGAACTGATTGAAGATGTAAATTTGAGATTTAATTCATTATTATTAAGGTACAGGAGGAATAGATCAAGGTCCTCTGGAGTACCCTTCCATATAAAGATGATGTCATCTATATAGCGCCGCCATGTGACCAAATTTGCGTCCAGACCTATCCAAGACCATATATATTGATCTTCCCACATGGCCATCAAAAGATTGGCATAGCTGGGCGCAAATTTGGTCCCCATGGCGGTCCCACACAGCTGCAAAAAGAACTCCTCACAGAACCAGAGATTCACAAGAATCCTATACACCCACCTGGGAGACCAATTATCTCCGGTATAGGGTCTCTGACAGCCAATTTATCGGAATACTTGGATAGTTATCTACAGAATATTGTTAAAAAACAAAGATCCTATTTGAAGGACACAACAGATGTAATTCTATTACTTAGAGATATCCAATGGCAAGAACATTACCTATTGATCACAACTGATGTCACAGCACTATATACATCAATTAGACACAAAGAAAGATGTAGGGCCGTCAGATATTTCTTGGAACAGGAAGGTACCATTCCAGAAGTTCAAATTGATTTTTTGATTACATGTATTGAATTTGTCTTGAAGAAAAACTTTTTCTGGTTCTGTGAGGAGTTCTTTTTGCAGCTGTGTGGGACCGCCATGGGGACCAAATTTGCGCCCAGCTTTGCCAATCTTTTCAACAAGAAAAAAACAAAAAAAAGTATAAAAGCGCCGAATGGGTTGGTATTTGAATATGGGCACTAGAGCAAAATAAAAAAAATAAAAAAATCACAAAAACAAAAACAAAACCAAAAAGGGCATGTGACATGAACCAGTCCGGTGCAAATGAGTGTTTGCTGATGTTACATTAAAATAAAATAGAATTGAAGTAATCACAACCCGATGGTGGGTGCAGCTTCTGATAATAGGGAACCCCCAGTCCCTAGTGTGGGCGTAACAACAAGAAAGAAAAAAGTGAGAAGCGCAGACAATGGGGGTTGTGATTAAACTAGAATTCTTTATTAAATAAACTAGTCCTAGGAAAACCCCTCTAGGACAACAATGTGAAATCAATACATAAATGGTAATTTAAAAGTAGTGCTGATGGAATGGATAAGCGGTACCAGTTTATCAGTCTCCAGGGGATTGAAAACGGGAATTACCCGATAGACAGTCTTGGTCCTTTGGATAGTGCACTGCCCGGGCAGGTAATGGTGAAGAGGGGTACCCCAGGGTTGAGACAGTGTTGGAAGAGCTCACCCTTTAGATACTGCAGATCCTTGGCGGTCCTGCCGTCCCTCAATTCACGGAAACTGCTCCGGTACACACAGCATGGATGTGCTGTTACTCGCGATACCACGCAGCCCTCCGGGTGTCCGGGTCTGATGTCACTTCCGGCTGTGACGCACAGACCCTTCCCGGTAGTCTCTGGGCTCCGTCCTTCAGCGCTCGACCTCCTGATGGTACAGTGACCACACAGACAGCGCAGCAAGTGGTATTAACCGCTTCCTTCAAACGCACTGTTTAGCCAGCAAACACTCTATTTGCTCCTCCTCCTACGCGTTTCACCAAAAGGCTTCGTCAGGGATAACGTCACACCATGCACCTTCATACTTTATAGCCTGGTTAATTACATTCGTTTGAATACCCAATTAGTGGCTCATTGTCTAAAGCTTTAGGAATACACCAAGTGGGTCTTTTTTAGAGAAAGGAAGGAGCGGAAAGAACACAGAGCATCAAAAACAGAAACAGAAAAAAGATCCAGATTTAAAAGATGCTCGGGAGAAGGAGATGCTACTTCTAGAAAAGAGAAAGAAACAATTAGTACAGACACAGAAAGACTTGAAAAAACTAGAAAAAGAGGTAGCAGAGGGGGCAAGGAGGTTCAAAGAAAGAGACAATGTAAAATAGCCAGGGAATCAAAGAAAGGAAGTATTTTCAATTTGTCCAGCTTTCCACTGACTATAGATCAGAACAGAGTTCTAGAGAAGGGCCTCTCTTTTGCCCCAAGTAGTGGACCAGTCTTATTTGATCTATTCATTGACCTGCACAGGTTTACAAGAAAGCTAACATTGAAGTGACATTTTCTAAAGAATGGTACTAAGAATGTTCCTATATATGATAATTCTGTGCAGGAAAAAGAAAAAGAATGCTTAGCATCAATGGTCGCACTACTTGAGGAAAATGAGGGGCCTTTAGAAACAGAGTTTTTGTTGAATGAAATAGGGGATCAAAACGTAACAATACATTCCAATTTCAAACCTAGATCTAATTTTAATCCAACACAATCAAAAGGTCCCAATGTAGAGGTATTTTTTGACCTTGTTTTAAAAGATTTGGAGAACCTCTGTGAGCATCCCCCAAAAACAAGACCAAACCTAACACCCATTGAGATTGAAGCAGTTGCTGATTTGAAAAATAATCAAAATATCGTTATCCGCCAAGCTGATAAAGGCGGAGGGATAGTGATACAGGACAGAACTGACTATGTATTGGAAGCCTGTAGAATCTTGGGAGATGGGGAGTCATATTCAAGTCTCAAAACAGATCCATTGATTGTTTTTCAAAAAAATCTTATGCATTTATTAAAAGATGGGAAACAGCAAGGTGTATTAAACAAAGCAGAGTTTAAATTCCTCTATGTGGACCAAGACTGTCTATCGGGTAATTCCCGTTTTCAATCCCCTGGAGACTGATAAACTGGTACCGCTTATCCATTCCATCAGCACTACTTTTAAATTACCATTTATGTATTGATTTCACATTGTTGTCCTAGAGGGGTTTTCCTAGGACTAGTTTATTTAATAAAGAATTCTAGTTTAATCACAACCCCCATTGTCTGCGCTTCTCACTTTTTTCTTTCTTGTTGTTTTGCCAATCTTTTGATGGCCATGTGGGAAGATCAATATATATGGTCTTGGATAGGTCTGGACGCAAATTTGGTCACATGGCGGCGCTATATAGATGACATCATCTTTATATGGAAGGGTACTCCAGAGGACCTTGATCTATTCCTCCTGTACCTTAATAATAATGAATTAAATCTCAAATTTACATCTTCAATCAGTTCTTCCAGTATAAACTTCTTGGATCTTACCATCTATTTGGAGGAAAATAGCATCAAAACAAAAAAATTTTTTAAAGAAGTTGATGCAAACAATTATATTTTGCAATCCAGCTGCCATCTAAATAAGTGGATTGCAAATATCCCCTACGGCCAATACCATAGAATAAAAAGAAATTGTTCTGACAATACAATGTTTGAAGAACAATCCATGGTATTGACAAAGAAGTTTGCTGAGAGAAAATATAAGGATGATGTGGTTAAAAAAGCTTGGGTTAAGGCAACGAATACACCAAGAGAAACCATGCTTATCCCCACAGCCAAAAATACATCAAGCGATGTGATACATGTACCATTTATCACACAGTATAATATGATGCACATAAGATTAATAACATTCTTAATTCCCACTGGTCTATTTTAAAAAATGACCCTATCTTAGGCCAACACTTACCTGAAAGAGTTAAAATGGTGTACAGAAAAGCTCCTAACATTAAGAGCATAGTGGCCCCTAGTGCCCTTAGAAAGGGTACTGCACTTACTCGCTCTGTTTGGTTAGACCCCCCTAAGGGATTTTATACCTGTAGAACGTGCACTGCATGTAAGTTTAGTTCTAAGGATATTAACAGCTTTCAATCACATGTGACCCATAAAAAATATAACATTCAACAACATTTGAACTGTAGATCAAATTTTGTCATCTATCTTATTGAATGTACATGTGGGTTACAATATATAGGCAAAACGATCCACCCCCTTAGAACTAGAATATTAGAACACATTAGTAACATAAAAAGAAAAATATCAACACACAGTGTTTCTAATCATTTTTTATTGATGCATAACTCAGATCCCAAAGGGTTAACATTCAAAGCTATTGAACAAGGCATGCCCAATTGGAGAGGTGGCAATAGGAATGTAGCCCTTCTTAAAAGAGAATCATTTTGGATGTTTGAGTTAAACACATTAGCACCTTCAGGTCTAAATTTAGAATTTGATCTCAAACCATTTTTATAACATTGAATACTATGGTTTCTGCTTTGTCAACTAATTATGTTTCTCTGCTTTTGTTCTTTCTATTAGATTTGCGTCGTATATATATTATTAGTTTTAGTGATAGTTTTAAATTGTTTTATATGCACTTTATATATAGTTTTTTTGGGTCTTTACATTTCTCAGATGCAATAGATTTAACTCTGATTACAGCTAAGGCTATTTTACCTATGGCCATTTAATGCCATTTTTATTGTATAAACATGTTTTTAATTAGTTTTTATCATGATATGTTCATTAAATTTACATAGTATTGTCTATACTAGCAACGATTGGCCATCTCAATTACAATTAAGTTGTTCTATTATCCAATTTACTCCCCACCTATGAGAGTAGAGGTTAGAGTATTTATACTGCTCACCCACCATGCAATATCACTCCTGAAGAAACCTACAAGGTGAAACGCGTAGAGTGATGCCCTAAGACGAAACCGGAGCCTCTGGAAGCGGATGACGTCACTTCCGGTCCTCGGTGAGACGCATCCGTGACACGCATACCAGAACAGAGGAACAGTCGAGACACCACTCTTCCGGTCTGCAGAGATCCACACTGTGATCTATACGCCTGTTTATTTCCATCACCATGTGAGTTGATTGGATTTTACTTGCTTTTATAAATTTCTATGTACAGTCTGCACTATGTCCGGTTCAATTTATTCCTAAGGGCCCCTGGTTAAAGTGTACCGGATCGTGAAAGTGTACCTGATCATAAGTGCGGTTCCTATCCGAATACCTGGCTTCATTTCACAGGTTAAAGAAACCTTTACATGCTGTAAAACCATTGCCATTTAACTCACCGAATTCATACAATACTGCACCATAAGTTTGTTGTCTTCTTTTGTATTCCACATGATTTGCGCTTCTTGATGATTTCTACCCTCCAGTATTTCTAGTGAAACACTATGCAAATAATTCATATCTCCCTTAGTCAAGCATTTCTCCCAGCCCCAAACACATAGCATGAAATAAGCAGATATAAGAAGACTCTTAAGAATGAAAGTCTAATCTGTTTTTTGGAGGGAAAAACGTCTCAGTTCCTGGTTCAGCTCCCTTCCCTCAGAGTGTGTCAGCTTCAGGTTTAGTAGTTTTCCCTGTGTCTTGAAATCAGCTTTGCTGTGTTTTCTGGCAGAGCTCAAGACAGTTCAGCTCCAGAGATCTGTGTTCTTCTTGGTCAGTCTGTCCTGGGAGACTCAAGAACCTCTGCTCTGTTTCCAAAGGTCAGCTCACAAGTAAGCTAAGGAGTCCCTTCCTGTCTCAACAGACAGGCTTTTGTAAGCAATCTAAATCAGACAGGTGGTGTTTATTAATTGACTACCAGCAGTTAACCACCACACTACTAGATTAAAGGCACATTACTTGAACAGGGATTACTCCCCTGTTACAGTCACGTTAACCAATTCCCTACCTCAGCACCGCGGTCGCGCTTCGTTTGTGGTGAGCTACGCGTTACAGAGGGGAAGGGAGAGAGGAAAGAGAGATAGGGGAAGAGGAGAGAGAGGGGAGAGAAATGTAGAGAGAGATATAGAAGAGGGAGTGAGAAAGAGGGGTAAGGAGAGAGGGGGAAAAGTGAGAGGGCAGAAACAAAGAGAGGGAGGGAGAAAGGGAGGGAGGTGAGAGAACGGGAGAGAGAGAAGAAAAGAAGGGGGAAAGGAAGAGAGAGAAAAGTAGAGGGAGAGAAAGGGGAAGTGAGAGTGGAGGAGGGACAAAGAGGTAGTTAGAGAGAGGGTGGGAGAGGGGGAAAGATGGGAGAGATATAGAGGGGAAGAGTAAGAGAGAATTGGGAGAGTGAGAGTGAGGGAAAAGAGAGAGAAAGAGGAGTGAGTGAGAAAGAGGGGGGTGATAGAGAGGGGGAAAGTGAGAGAGGGAGATAAAAGAGAGGGAGGGAGAGTGAGAGGGGGTATAGATTGTATTGTATGTCTTTATTTATATAGCGCCATTAATGTACATAGCGCTTCACAGTAGTAATACACGTGGTAATCAAATAAATAACAGATAATATAAATAACAGACCATGGGAATAAGTGCTTTAGACATAAAAGTAACATTAAGGAAGAGGAGTCCCTGCGCCGAGGAGCTTACAGTCTAATTGGTAGGTAGGGAGAACGTACAGAGACAGTAGGAGGGAATTTTGGTAAGTGCGTCTGCAGGGGGCCAAGCTTTTTGTATCATGTGTTCAGAATATCCACAGTGCTATTCATATGCTTCTTTAAGCAAGTGTGTCTTAAGTTGGGTCTAAAAGGTGGATAGAGAGGGTGCTAGTTGGGTACTGAGGGGAAGGGCATTCCAGAGGTGTGGGGCAGTCAGTGAAAAAGGTTTAAGGCGGGAGAGGGCTTTAGATACAAAGGAGGTAGATAGAAGACATCCTTGAGAAGAACGCAAGAGTCTGGATGGTGCATAACGAGAAATTAGGGCTGAGATGTAAGGAGGGGCAGAAGAGTGTAAAGCTTTAAAAGTGAGGAGAAGAATGGAGTGTGAGATGCGGGATTTGATCGGAAGCCAGGATAGGGATTTCATGAGGGGAGATGCTGAGACAGATCTAGGAAAGAGTAGAGTGATTCTGGCAGCAGTGTTTAGGATAGATTGTAGGGGAGACAGGTGAGAGGCAGGAAGGCCGGACAGCAGGAGATTACAGTAATCAAGACGGGAGAGAATGAGGGCCTGAGTCAGAGTTTTAGCAGTCGAGCAACAGAGGAAAGGGCGTATCTTTGTTATATTGCGGAGGAAAAAGCGACAGGTTTTAGAAATGTTTTGAATGTGAGGGGCGAATGTGAGAGAGAAGTCGAGTGTGACCCCTAGGCAGCGTGCTTGGGCTACTGGGTGAATGATCATAGTTCCAACAGTAATGTGGCAGGAGGTAGTAGGGCCAGGTTTGGGAGGAAGTATGAGGAGCCATGTTTTAGCCATGTATTAGCCATGTTGAGTTTAAGGCGGCGGAGGCCCATCCAGGATGATATAGCAGAGAGACATTCAGAAACTTTGGTTTGTACAGCAGGTGTAAGGTCGGGTGTTGAAAAGTATATTTGTGTGTCGTCAGCATAGAGGTGATAATTAAACCCAAAAGATGTTATTAGGTCACCTAGGGAGAGTGTGTACAGAGAAAAGGGAAGAGGTCCCAGGACAGAGCCCTGGGTTACCCCCACAGAGAGATCAATATAGGAGGAGGAGGTGTTAGCAGAAGAGACACTGAAAGTACGATGGGAGAGGTAGGATGAGATCCAGGATAGAGCTTTGTTCCGAATACCAAGAGTATGGAGAATGTGAAGGAGAAGAGGGTGGTCCACGGTGTCAAATGCTGCAGAGAGGTCGAGTAATATGAGCAGAGTGTAATGACCTCTGTCTTTGGCAGCATGGAGGTCGTCAGTTATTTTAGTGAGGGCAGTTTCCGTGGAGTGAGCAGTGCGGAAGCCAGATTGTAGAGGGTCTAGGAGAGAATAGGTGTTGAGAAAATGGAGTTAGCGAGAGAATACAAGACGTTCAAGGAGTTTAGAGGCAAAAGGCAGGAGGGAGAAAGGTCGATAGTTAGAAAGGCAGGTAGGGTCAAGCTTGCTGTTTTTGAGTAATGGTATGACTGTTGCATGTTTGAAGGAGGATGGAAAGGTTCCAGAGCAGAGGGATGAGTAAAAAATGTGTGTGAGCGTAGGGATTATAGTCGGAGCAATAGGTTTTAGGAGATGGGAGGGAATGGGGTCAAGAGGGCAAGTGGTAGAGGGAGAAGAGGCGATCAACAGTGACACATCCTCATCGGAGACAGTGGAAAAAGAGTAAAGGAAGGCAGGAGGAGAGTTAGGAAGAGGTGTAGGATGGGAGGAAGAAACAGAGGGGATGTTCTGACGTATGGATTCCACCTTTTCCTTAAAATAGTCAGCAAAGTCCTGAGCGGAGATGGAGGAAGGAGAGGCAGCTGAGGGTGGTTTGGGTAGAGTATCAAAGATAGAGAACAGTCGGCGTGGGTTAGACATGTGCATGTTGATTAGTGAAGAAAAGTAGGCTTGTTTAGCTTGTGAGAGGGCAGAGTTGAAACAGGATAGCATAAATTTGTAGTGAAGGAAGTCTGCGAGAGTATGAGATTTCCTCCAGAGGTGTTCAGAGGAATGAGTGGAGGAACGCAGCATGCGCGTGTGGGAATTTAACCAGGGTCTAGGGTTAGAAAGGCAAGTGCGGCAGAGAGAAAGCGGGGCATGGAGATCAAGAGAGGAGTACAAGGCAGAGTTGTAGATCCTGACCAGGTTGTCAGGGTCTGTAGAAGAGCTGAGAGAGGAGAGGGAGGAGTGTAAAGTGAACTCAAAGTCATGTAATTGAATAGAGCACAGGTTTCTGCAGAACCGGGTGGTAGATGGAGGTGGAGAAGGGGAGAAGCGAGATAGAGAGAATGAGATGAGGTGATGGTCAGAGAGAGGAAAAGGGGAAATGGAGAAATCAGAGAGAGAGAAGTTTTTAGTGAAAACCAGGTCTAAGTAGTGGCCATTCTTGTGGGTGCTGGCTGCAGTCCACTGTTGAAGGCCAAAAGAAGAGGTTAGAGAAAGAAAGCGGGAAGCCCCAAGGAGAACAGGGGAGTCTGAGGAGAGAAAGAAAGAGAGACAGGATTCAAAGTGAGAGAGAAAGGCAGAAGGGGGATGAGTAGAGGTGGGTGGACGATAGATGACCGCCACGTGGACAGGGAGAGGAGAGAAGATCTGGACAGTGTGAACCTTAAAGGAGGTAAAAGCAAGAGAGGGGGGAATAGGAAGGGTTCGGTAACGGCAGAGAGAGGAGAGCAGGAGCCCCACGCCTCCACCCCTGCCATCAGGGCGCGGAGTGTGGGAGAAGGAAAGGCCACCGTAGGAGAGAGCAGCTTCCAGAGCAGAGTCAGACTGAGTGAGCCAGGTCTCAGTTATAGCAAAGAGAAGCAGGGAGTGAGAGAGAAAGAAGTCATGCACAGAGAGGAACTTGTTAGAGAGGGAGCGAGCATTCCAAAGGGCACAAGAGAATGGGAGAGAGGAGGGAGGGTGGCAGGGGATGGGTATGAGGTTGGAGGGGTTAACACCAGAAGGAGTAGAAGTTGCATGTGGGAGGCGAGGACGAGAGCAAGTAGAAATAAGGCAGGGACCAGTATTGGGAGAGATATCCCAAGAAGCAAGGAGGAGAAGCATGGCAAGAAAGAGAATGTGTGAGGATGATTTGTAGGGGTGTGTTTTAGTGCAGGTTGTATAGCTGTGTGGTGACAGAGGGCGCAGGTAAGAATGGAGTTCATGTGAACTGAGAAGTGGGGAAGAAAGGAGAGATGGAGATATATGAATAGAGTTAGAGACATAAGGAGACTGGTGGAAGGAAGTGCATAATTTGAAATTAAGTGAGGTTACAGCAAATATAAAAAATAAAGGTGGCATCACAGCAATAGTTAAGTGTTGAGATGTGCAGTCTGGGATAGATGATATCCTCCTTTCCAACGTAGATCAAAAGCAGGAATCAGAAGCAGTAGGTGTTGTCCACTTTTTCACTTCTTTTTGAACTTCATATCTACTTTAAACATATCTACTTAAAAGCATATCTACTTAGGAGCATGGCTGCAGGCAGCTATGGCTGCTATGAGTTTACTTATATATACTTTTACAAAGTCACCTGGTTGGCACAACAAACTTAATTAGCACATGTGAGGGATGTTAAAGCAAATGGTTTTTCTAAGGTGGGTGTTGTCTTGCACAAGTGTGAAAGCTGAATTAAATTAAGACAGCAGGGGGATGATTTGCAGACAGACAATTTGAAATATGTTTTGACCTAAATAGAACTAAATACACAGCAGGGGAGGATATCAGGACAGACAATTTGAAATATGTTTTTACCTAAATAGAACTAAATACACAGCAGGGGAGGATATCAGGACAGACAGACAATTTGAAATATGTTTTTACCTAAATAGAACTAAATACACAGCAGGGGAGGATATCAGGACAGACAGACTATTTGAAATATGTTTTTACCTAAATAGAACTAAATACAGATGAGGAGCTTGTGTGAGAGAGTGGGTATGGGGACACACAGGGCCATACACGGGGGTGGGGAGGAGAAGGGGCGCTGATGTAGACTACAGTCATGTATATATCTTAATACATAAACTCCCTAAAGAAAAAAGGATTTAACTTTGTGTTGAACTGGGCTACTAATCTTCCTTGCCCAACACCTAAATCCTGGTACCAGCGCAGGCAGTGTTAGGGTTAATATCTGCCCTACTGCTGTAAACTACTCCCGAGTAGTGATAGGGGGGGTAGTCCAAGGCTGAGGTACTGGCCATAATAGGGGCGGTGACCTGGGGACCGTCCCCTGTTAACAAAAAGGTGCTGCAGCCAAATTTAGTGGTTCTCTGTCTCTCTCACTCCTCAGTGAGAGAGGTGTGTTCTACACTCTCCCCTCTGGGGAAGAGGAGTGTGTTCTATCCTGGACCAGGGACCTGGTTCCAGTCCTTCCCTCCCACAGGGGTGTGGAAGCAGCTACCCCATGCTCCACCAGGGAGTGTGGAAGATTGGGATAGACCTTTGGGGCCTCAAGTCCTGGGGGTTAAGTCCAGGGACCAAAGAGAGAAGAGTGTGTTGTGATATATGCTGTGTAAGAATAAAGAACCAGTTATCTATTTTTATACTATGGAAAATAGCTGAAGCGCTCAAATGCAGGAATATCTCAAAATGATAATAAGCAAGACCACTGTACCAGGGTACTAACAATTGATATAGTACCTATTGTGTCATATAATGGGTACTATCCTCCTGAAGACAGGTGGTGTGTGGTGCAACCCACTCACCATCAGTCTCATTGGCAGGTTCCCCTGAAAAATATGCAAATACTCACATCCTGGTAGGGCAGGCAGGCTGTGCAGCTACTCAATGCAATACAGGGAAAAGGGAGACCAAAAAGCGCACCAGCACAAACGGAGCAGGAAGAACCCAGGACAAAAATGATTAAAAGGGCACTTTAATGTGGCAAAAGACCCATCCAATGCATTTCGAACGTCGCAGCGTTCTTTTTCAAGGAATCAGCGTTATTTTTATACTCCTGCCTGAGGCTGTAGTCAGGGGGAGGGTGAGATGTATTCTACATGGGACTGCACCCATCTACGATAGGCCCTGTGGGAATGGAGGCTCTGTACAAGAGGAAAGGAGAGCTGCGGATAACCAAAAGCCTGACCTGTTGATTCCCCAACTAACATAGGCGGAAGCTCACTGCCTACTGTATTCCTTAAGGTGAGCACCACAACACCGGGTAACCGTGAGATTTCCCGTAGAGTGGGGAAACACCGGTTACACTTGTTACTGCCAGAGCAGCCTCCAATGCATTGCAATGGGGTTCCGTAATATGAACTATATGTAATTTCCATTCATGAGTTTTATAAACTGAATACAATTCTGAGCTCTGATTCCCTTAAAAGCGCATAGTAAAGGATGATGTTGATTGACTTTTGCCATAAATGCTCCTTGGTTTTCAGATGACCTTTGCCTACTTACTTTCAATTATTTCCTACTCAGTGCAGAGCCTGCGTCATGATGTCAAAGATACTTATGCTCAGTAAGGGCCTTGTATTTCAAACTTCTGAAGGCAAATTCATTGAATTTCATTACTGCTGAACTTTCCTGGAGCTCGTTTGGCTCCAGATCTTTCCTTGAAGAAAAGAGAACATAATGTTAATTAATACCTGGAATACCGGGATTTAGACTGGAGAGCATTAAAAAAAAAAATGAATGAGGCAATGTTACAAAGATGCAAAATGCTAGAACATGTGTGTCATGAGACAGGAATTGTGACACAAACTTCTTACAGAATGCTTACTGTTTATAGCACACACACTCTATAAAGGTCAACAGTACTGTGGGACCAAGGACTATCCTCTGGGAAAATACATATTTATTACTAAATTGAAATCGGGAAGATATTTTTTTTTCCATTTTGGGACATGTAAGAACACATTAGAAAAATGAACCTAAAGTATCAAGCGTAAGTTTATACTGGCAATCCCAAAAGATTTTTTTTTTTAAATACATGCCAGCAAACATCTCTTTAGTAACACATTGTAATAACTCAATAAACAAATATTATTTTAATAAAAGAACAATTTATAAACCCGTTATAATGTCTTATAAACTCTGTTTTACATTCTATATTTGTAATTAAAGCTGCAGTTCAGTCTATATCCTGCATGTGTGTTTTTTTTAATAAATCAGTTCTGTAGTAAGAAATAATACTTTTAGCATTTTCTGTTTTTAAAAAAACAACTTTGAAAGACCAATTTTCTTGTATTCTATTTTAACAAGCATTTGCTAAGGCACTGCCCCTTCATGTCCTGTCACAAACCCAGGCACACCCCTTTGTCAGCACTGCCCTCCCTCTCTCTAAACGTGCACTAGCATCTGGTCACATGATCTTCCTCATAGAGTACATTCAAGGAAGCTGGAGAAAAGGGATCAGCCATGCATAGCAGCTCGGATAGGCGATTTCAAACTTATTACAGTGTTTATTCCATTCATTGCACGTGTATATAATGTAAAATTGTAATAATTCCATTTATAGCAAACGTGTATATGTGAATATTATTTAGATGTATATGTATGTTACTGAAATGTGGAGTGAGTGTGTAGGTAAATACACACAATACACTTCCACTGCATATATATATATATATATATATATTATATATGTATGTATATGTGAAGTTATGTGAGTAAAAAAGTGACAAAAACCCTCCATAGCAAGGCAAATAGCAAATGGAAATATTACTGTATGCTCATTTGTATGTATATATATATTTATATACACACACACTTCAAATACGGATAGTGATTCACGTAAATGATATATATATTCACTTTCTGGGAGTATAAGAGTGACTGTCCTGTTGTTCCTTTTTTTGTATCCATCATTGAATGGTATGCACCCTCTCTTTACGTTTATTTTATACTAGCTGAGAGACCCGGCGTTGCCCGGGATGTAATATTCCCGCTCCTCTCTCTCTCCTCACCCCTCCCCCTCTCTCTGTTTGTCCCCCATTCACATCAATCCAGTTCCCCCCCCTCCCTCCTTTACAGCTTCATGCAGTGTGTGTGCGTCCGTCATTGTGTGTGCGTCAGTCAGTCAGTGTGTGTGCGCGCGCGTCAGTGAGTCTGACGCAGAAACACAAACACACACACAGACTGACTGACGCACACACACACACAGTCAGTGTGTGCGTGTGTGTGTGCCTCAGTCAGTCAGTGTGTGCGTGCGGCAGTCAGTCAGTCAGTCAGTGTGTGGGTGTGGGGGTGTGCGCGCACGCGCGCGTCAGTAAGTGTGTGTGTCAGTCAGTGTGTGTGTGTGTGTCAGTCAGTGTGTGTCAGTCAGTGTGTGTGTGTGTGCGCGCGCGTCAATCAGTGTGTGTGTGTCAGTGTGTGTCAGTGTGTGTGTGTCAGTGTGTGTCAGTGTGTGTGTGTGTGTGTGTGTGTGTGTGTCAGTGTATGTGTGTGTGTGTCAGTGTGTGTGTGTGTGTGTGTGTCAGTGT